>NW_024104795.1:0-195848 GCF_003945595.2 Pipra filicauda | reverse complement strand
AAACTGGTTTCTCCAGGCTACACGGATTTACTGAGATGTAGACTTAAAAGTGCCACAAAACTGTTTTCGTTTTGGGTTCCAAGCAGTCAATTTCTAACTGCAACTGGAGTTAAGAGAAAGACTCCGCAGCCCACATCTCCGCTTAAGAACCTGGCAGGTGGTTAAAAGCGTGCACACGAAGCCTCAGAAAAACTACAAGAGAATAAATTTGGGAAGACGCAGCAAGGAGAGAGCGGTGCGCGGGCGACAGGCCGGGTGCCAGGTCAGGAGGTGGACGAGGACGAACCTGGGCTCGAACTCCCAAAGGAAGCCTGCAGGGAAGAAGAAAGAGCGAGGTGAGAGCGAGGTGAGAGCGGGCTCCCTCCGGCTCGGCAGCAGGCAGGGTTCTTCCATCTCACGAAGCCCTGGAAGCTGCCCCCTTTCCCCGCCGCCCCGTTTTCCCCCGCTCCCCGCCGGCCTCGGCCCCCGCGTCCCCCCCACGCTGGCCCCTCCATCCCGCTCACCCTCTCCCATCCCTCCTTCCCTCGCTCCCGCCCGCGGCTCTCCGTCCCTCCTCCTCCCCTGGCAGGAGGCCCCCCGGAGACGCGCCAGGCCCGGCCGGCGCTCCCGCTCCGTCCGGCCCCGGCCCGGGCGGGACGTGACACAGACCGGACTGGCTGCCACCTCCTTCCCGCTCCCAGCCCGGGGCTCGCTCCTCCTCTCTCCCTCCAAGCGCTTCTCCACCGCCCGCTCCCCGCCGGCGACACCGCCGGCCCGGCCCGTCCCGCGGGCCGCGCAGCGGCACCGCGGCCGACCCTCGGCCTGGTCGCGCAGGCCGCGCCGCCCCGGCCCCGCCGCCCCGGTCGGCCCCGCCGGGGGCTCCCCCTGGGGGTGCGGGGGCGGCGCGGAGGCGCTGCGGGCGCGGGGCCCCGCGGGGCGGCGGGGGAGCCCCGCGCCCGGCCCGCTCACCTCCGCCATATTGGGACGATGGGGCCGAGCGGCAGCGCCGCGCCGAGTGCCCGGATGGCGCCGTGAGCCAATGGCGGCCGCGGGCCCCGGACCGTCCGTGCGGCGCAGGGGGACCGGACCGGGCCGGGCCGGGCCGGGCCGAGCAGGGCGGCGGAGGCGGGGCAGCAGCGCCGGGACCCGCCGGGACCCTCCTCTGGCGGCGCCGCCCCGGCCGGCGACGGCGCTGGGCCCGCCCCGGCCCCGCCCGGAGAGGGCGCCCGCCGCACTCCGCCCGCCCCGCGGCAGGCAGTACGCGGGTGGCTCGGACGGCCCGAGGCTGGGGCGGGAGCGGCCGCGGCACCTCGGTACCGAGTCCCTGTCCGGGTGCCGGTGTGCGGAGGGCTGCTGGCTACGCTGACGCCCACGCCCGAGGTGTCAGGAACAGAAAACAGAACTCCAAAGCTTTCAGCCATTCTGCTGCGCGTCGCCTGCTCTGGCATAAACAGGGAAATTGAAATTTACTTTGCAGTGTTTGGGGTTTTTTGAAAAAAATTTTTTTTTTAATCTAAAAGTTGTACGTCTATTACACATAAGTAATATCTGCTCCATTTCACAGAATTGTTAGGGTTGGAAGGGACCTCTGGAGATCATCCAGTCCAACCCCACTGCAAGGCAGGGTCACCTGAAGCAGATGACACAGGAACACGTCCAGGTGGGTTTTGAATGTTTCCAGAGAGGGAGACTCCACAACCTCCTTGGGCAGCCTGTTCCAGTGCTCTGACACCCTCCATGTAGAGAAGTTCTTCCTCGTGTTGAGATGAAACTTCCTGTATTTTAGTTTATGGTCCTTGCTCCCTGTCCTGTTGCTGGAAACCACTGAAAAGAGTCTGGCACCATCCCCTTGGCACCTGGCTTTGAGATATTTGTATGCATTAATGAGATCTTCTCTGTCTTCTCTAGACCAAACAGGCCCAGCTCCCTCAGCCTCTCCTCATAAGAGAGATGCTCCAGACCCCTCATAATCCTTGTTGCCCTCAGATAGACCTTCTCCAATAGCTCCTTGTCTTTCTTGCGCAGAGGAGCCCAGAACTGGACACAGCACTTCAGATGTGGCATCACTAGGGCCAGCCTAGAGGGGGATGATCACCTCCTTCGAACTGCTGGCCACACTCTTCCTGATTTCTTAGTGGTACTTTTTGTCCTGGTACACATAAAGTGGGACTGGGCTGTTTTTTGCTTAATTTCTTCATCTCGGGCTATGAAGACCGATACTTTTAATTTTGGACTGATGTTTCTGTTTCTGGCCAAAATTTCAATAGCCCTACTTACCTGGGGTAAGATGATGACAACATAAAAATTGCAAGACTTTGCGGAAACATACATTTTAGGAAAGTTGTAACAGTCACAGCAGCTTCATCAGTACTTTAGTCTCTTACACCTGATCAGCCTTTGCCTTTTTTCAAAATTACCTGGTAAAAATGATCAGCTAGAGACAGACAGGCTATGTCAGAACACACTGCACATAAATATTAAGAAGGAAGATTCAATCCTTTCCACTCAAAAATTAAGAAAGCAGATTTAATCTTTTCTACCTTTGACTGGTCTGGAATGCCATTATAACCCACTAATGTTCCTTAGCCTTTCTCGGTTTTGTTCCTTCCTGTCTCAGTTTAATGAGACTGAAGTGTTTTGCTAAGGAGGATGAGTTATGAGCAAGACCAAACTCCTCCCTCTAAGCAATTGCAAATCCAAATTTAAGAGGCTCCAATTGAGGAAGTATGGAGAGAGAAAAAATAACAGCCCTTTAATAAAGGATAAATGTGTATTGGCAGAACAACAAAAGAACACAAAACCAACCAAACAATAATCCTGTATCCAAAGATCCCCTTCAAAAAGGAAACAGTTCGGTACTTCCCACCTTTTGGCGCAATTCTAACCACGGCCGGCAGGGGGCGCTGCTGGATCACTGGAGGAGCAGAGCCTGCCGTGCTCGGTGTTATCGGCAGGGGGCGCTGCCGGGCTCTGGCGGTCCCCGCGTGGGGCCCGGTACGCGGGAGAAGCCCAAAATGGAGATCTGCCCCCCCACACCGCGAAGGGGAAGAGGGAAAAAGGGGGGAAAGGGGGCTCTTCCCACGAAACTCACGCTGTCTGCGGCTCACTGTGGCTGGGATTTCCCTCCCCTTTGTCGATGGGCACAAGCCACTGCCAGCACAGGAGCGGAGGAGGGAAAGGGCGATGTCCTCCCCAAAAAGTTCATCCGCAGGTGGGTCAAGCCTCTCTGAAGTGTTATATGTAAATAAACCAAATCAAAATATAGCAGCAATTTTTATTATAAGATTTATATAAAGTGCAAATAAGCAAATCAGCGCGCTGGGCGGCCTGGAGAGACCCCTGCTCTTCCAATGGCCCGCAAGCTCAATAGAGACAAACAGTAACTTTTATACTTTTTCAACTCCCCTCCCATAGTCACTTGTTAGCTCTTCATTGGGCTTGAGTTCGCGGGCTTCGTTCTGGGTGGTTCTGTTGTAGGCCCATTTTAATTGCCAGGTACTTCCCATCAGTAGTTTTAATTAGCTCTGATGTCCTTGGAGCTGGGTATGGGAATGGTATCCAGATGTTCTCTTTGGCTCTTCTTTATCATCTCCATCCTTAACCCTCTGATCCTTGTTCTTTTCTTCCTTTTCTAATGAGTAACTTAGACAATATTTTTAGAAAAGCAGGATATCGTATACGTGCTCAGCAAAGCAGAATACTTTATCTTGCCAACTAGGGAACTGCCAGTTGCAGGATAGTCAACTTATAATAGTAACACAGCAGTTAACTATTCCGCAGCTTACAACTCCCCAGTCCCAACAAAGCATTAGCTATAATATATGAAAAGTACAATATATATTTTGACAAGTAAATTTTACCATTTCTTATTTATTACAGAAGCGAAATCCGAGCAGGTCCGGGCTGGGGGCAGAGCAGGGCACAGGCAAGCGGAGGCAAACTGGGACCAGAAAGAGCCAGGTGACCAGGCTGAAAACAAAGTGAACCTCGGACTCCTCCAACATACACCGTGCCTGAGTTAGGGCAATAGTGAAGTGTCCGTTTTGGAGGAGAGGAAAAAAAAAACCCTCCCCACCCCTCCCCACAGTCTTCGGAGGGCCATCATCTTGGAACGTGGATCTACTAGCTAGTTCCTTTGTGTGTGTCAATTACCCTGGGCAAACACCTACCCCCCTCCCTTGTTCAACATTTTTCTTTTACACAAATGCACTGGAAAGAAAAGTTCCCTGCTTGGTGTTTTAGAACAAGTAAATCTATGACACCTCCAGATACGACAAACCCAGTTCCCTGTTCTCTTGAAGCCTCAACTTGGGTGAGACAAATTGCTTCTCATGAACTCGGAATGTGTAACACATACACAGGCTTGTTTACCTTATCAACAAAATAGCATAGAAAATGCAGCAGGAAAAATCCCCAATTCAGGGAAGTACGTATTTGCTACTATGTACATTTTCATAATAGGAATTCTCCCCAATTTGTATGCAAGTAGCTATTTCCTAACTTCTGATGTAGTTTACTTCTGAGTCATTAGGCTGTTCAACATGATTAAGCTTTTCAATTGTGTGTAATTTTACAGAAAAATTTGTTGTTTATTTGCCAATTAAAGTATTTTATCAGATTTAGAACTGAGCTTTCCTATTATAATTCAGTTCTCTTTGATAAAATAGCATGACCTCATAGCTTTATCACAGCGGGTCATGATATGTGTTCCAGAGCAGCCATATGAGTTACAGATTACCGAGTACTGCCTCTGTATGTCTTACTGCTGGGCAAGGAGGAGTGTAGAAGTTTTTAATGAAAAGGTAGGTGTGTAATTGAATTATAAACAACAACGAGCATAACGAGAAAAAATTTCTATAAAGTATAGAATTGCAGGTTGCTAATTTTCATTTTATAACAGTGACATATGTGTCACACTGGGTGAAGGGAGAAAACCATTGTGCTTTTTGATGTCTCTCAAAATCCTTTAAATGTGTACACCATTGCCATCATGATTTGAAAAATATTTAAGAAACGTATTAAAGAAATGCTGTTAGCCATTCTGGCAAAGTTAGTATAGTGTAATAAGATTTTATCGTTTTGGGAGGACTGAGGAGGAATGTTTCCTAAACAGGAAGCCCTGTACTTGTGTTTTGAGTGTATTTGGCCTATTTCTTGTGAGCCAATTTATAATTACAGAATGACAGAATCATTTGGGTTGGAAAAAAACTCTGAGATCATTGAGTCAAACCTTTAACTGATCATCATCTTGTCAACTAGACCATGGCACTAAGTGCCACATGTCCTGTCATTTCTTGAACCCTTCCCACCCAACTTGGTGTTGCCTGCGAATTTGCTGAGGGTATACCTGGTCCCCTCATCCAGATCACCAGTAAAGTTTAACTGAATAGGACTGGACCCATTACTGAGCCCCGGGGAAAACCACTAGTGACCAGCTGCCAACTAGATGTGGCACCATGCACTGCTCTCTGGACCTGGCCATCCAGACAGTTCTTAATCCGATTCTTAGCCATGAAGGCTGCACCTGTCCAAGCTGTGGGCTGCCAGCTTTTCCAGGAGAATGATGTGTTAAAGGGAGATGGTGTTAAAGGCTTTGCTGAAGTGCAGGTAGACAACATCCACAGCCTTCCCCTCATCCACTAAGTGGGTCACCTGATCTTAAAAGATAAGGTTGCTCAGGCAGGACCTGCCCTTCCTAAAACCAAGGGTCTTATCCCTTGATTTTCCTGTGTGTGCTGCATGATCGCACTCAAGATGATGTGTTCCATAACCATGCCAGGCACTGAGGTCAGGCTGACAGGCCTGTAGTTCCCCAGATCCTCCTCCTGGCCCTTCTTGTGGATTGGCATCACATTTGCCAACATCTATTTGTCTGGGATGTCCTCATTTGGCAAGGACTGATGATAAATGATGGAGACTTCCACCAACTCCCTCAGTACCCTAAATTACCAAGCTTACAATAACTATCATCATTGTCTATCAAAAAGTTCACAAAGATACACATATTTAAAAAAAACCTACTATGCACATGGGTGGTGGACAAAACTTGCAGCAAATCCTTACAAAAATGTTCTTTGTCACTTCATTTGGATGAGAAAAGTTTCTAAATTAGTAATTAAAAAATGGGGGAAATAAAAAAAATTGGCACAGGTTCATGCCAATACAGATTTTTTTAAAGGAAAAAAGGGATAAAGCAAATAGATTTGGCTAGGAAACAAAACTATTAAAATGAGATTTGCTTTTATTTAGGTATGTACAAGATCCTAACATCATGCTAGTCATCTGGTCTCTTGATGTCTGCTTTTAGTTCACAACTTAGCAAGGCTAATTTTTGGGGAAAACACAGGAATTTCACTTTACAGAGAAAAGGGTAGGGTAAAGACAAACATCTTAGGAAAATTGGTCACTTGGTATTGAACGTTCAGTTCATAATTCCTCCAACTTGTTCCTTTTCATCTAAACAGTTTCTTGTTTTGATTTCTTTATAAAATTTAGAACAATATTCAATATTCACTTGCTGTTGCTTCACTTTTCTGGGTGGAATAGAGTAGAAATTAAGTACATTTAGGACTTACATACGTATTATTTTGGAGAAGTTGTATACCATGACTTTATCCTTCAACAGAATAAATATAATTTAGGCAACATTCATCTGGGACATATTTGAAAAACAGCTGCACCCTTTTAACTGCAATTTATTAGCTTTCATTACATGAAAAGAATACTACTTAATGGAGATAACCCATTAAAATAGCTTCAGATAGCCTGTAGTTTAATACTGCACCATGTTTCTGAAATGCATTTTTGGAGAACGGTGCTCTTATTGTTAAAGGGGAAAAAAGCTACTAATCAGGCTATTTTCAGTTACAATATATGTGAAAAAACTTGAAATGCTCTTTTAAAAGCTTGATTCTAAATAATGTTTTAATCTCTAATTAGTATAAACAAAAGCATGGCCTCTGTGTTCTTATCCTGGCTTTTCACTTGTGTCACCAAGATACTGATTCTTTGAGGTAGAAACACCATTATCTTGAATGAGATAAAATGATTAATTTCAATAATGTTGGTCAAATATGTACTTATGTGACATTCAAAATTAATACTGTGGTATTACTTCAAAATATGAAATGTTAACTACAGCTTTATTGAAGCCTTTGCCTAGAATTTTGCTACCATCAAAGTCAGTGGTAATTTTAATATGAAAGTTCTTCAGAAAAAAGAGTCAACTTACGTTTTAACTTTCAGACCTGTTCAGTACTTGCTTATTGTGTTTAATGCATAGGACACAGAGATGCTCAGAATTATTGAAAAATCAAGTAACTAGAGGTTATACATCATACAGTGGAAATAATAATGGTGGGTTATTTAATACAGTCAAATCCTGTTATCTTATTTCTGTAGACAGACCCACTGAAATCCTAAATCAATTGGAAAAGTCATCGTACCTTCCTTTCCTAGAAGGGATAATACATAAAAATAGACAAGCCCATACACTTTCTACTAGTTTTCATCGTGTTACTGCAAATAATAATGACCAGATGTTGCCATGCACTTCTGTATAATGCTTCCATTCCTTTAATTTGTCTGCTTAAAATGTTTCATATTGTGAACATGCAGCTGAAAGATATTTAAGACTTTGAAATAAAGGCTGTTCATTAAAACTGTGCTTGTACTGAGGAACTCTCACTGTGTTTGCGAACTGATTGTACAAATACTCCTTTGTTTAGAAGAACATACATTAGAGTTGGGTTTTTATTACTAACATTAGATGGCCATTTGCTTTCTTGTCTTTAAATATTGGGCTCACTGCATCAGAAGCTTTCTGGATCAAATGTGTATTAATCAGACTTAAACCTGTTCTATGAAAATTTTGACTTTGGCTTTCTGCCTGATCCTTTGGTTCAGATTGATACTGGCCACACTGGGTTTTGTGTAAGGTTAAGTATTTGTACATCTTCATGCAGTGACACAAAAATGTGTAATAGTAAGAAATTAAGTATGTTTCCATATTTTTATTTATTATTTGCTTAATTAGCAATCTGAGTGTGTACTATAGTCACAAAAGTATCTTGTATTCTCATGTATCATGGCTGGGCTTCGCGAACAAAGATTTAGGAAGGCTCTATCCACGTTTGTTACAGGCACGCTGGTGGCTTATGAGGCCAATGCGAGACAGACATATCCCATTGCAAAAGGCACAGCAGAAAGACTCCTTAGGTGGTAAATTCTGCAAGACACGGTTCTTTCTGCGTTGCCTTTTCTCCTCAAGAGCGGTCCTGCGTGCTTTCTCAAAGGCATCAGCAGCGTTATAGATGGTGTGTCTCCAGACCTCCCGATTGGAGGCCAGAGTAGATCAGTTATGATGATCAATATGGCCAAGGCTGAGATGTTGTTTCAGGGAGTCCTTGTATCTTCTCTTCGGGGCTCCTCTCTTGTGGCAGCCGGTGGCAAGTTCACCATAAAGCAAGATCTTAGGGAGGCGGTGGTCCTTCATTCTGGAGACGTGCCCTGCCCAACGCAGCTGTGTTCTCAGCAACATGGCCTCAATACTTGTGATAGCTGCTTGTTCTAGAACAGATGTATTGGTCACATAATCTGACCAGTGAATGTTTAGGACTGTACGGAGACAGCGTTGATGGAAGCGTTCTAGGAGTCACAGGTGGTGGCGGTAGATGACCCATGATTCGGATCCATAGAAGAGAATAGACAACACTATGGCTTTGTAAATACTGATCTTGGTACTTTTCTTCAAGTGTTTATTACGTCATACTCTTTTGTGGAGTTTTCCAAAAGCACTATATGCCTTTGCTAACCTGTTGTCTATCTCTCTGTCAATCTTACCATCCGAGGAGATGAGGCTACCTAGGTAATTAAACTGATGTACTGATTTGAGCTCTGATTGGCCAATGGTGATATGGGGATGATGGAAGACTTCCTGAGGTGCCGGTTGATAGAGAACTTCTGTCTTCTTTAAGCTGACTTCCAGCCCAAAGAGCTCAGCAGCGTCTGCAAAGCAGGATGTTAAAC
This sequence comes from Pipra filicauda, assembly GCF_003945595.2. Taxonomy (NCBI): domain Eukaryota; kingdom Metazoa; phylum Chordata; class Aves; order Passeriformes; family Pipridae; genus Pipra; species Pipra filicauda. The sequence continues at coordinate 186,842 of NW_024104795.1, read as the reverse complement.
GCTGCAGAGCTGCTTCTGTGTGAGCGACAAGGGCGGCATCATCAGCATAAAGCAGCTCCCGGACAAGATGATTTAAGGTCTTGGTGTGGGCCTTCAGTTGTCTTAGGTTCTACTGCTAGAAGAAATGAGCACATTTTAAGTGCCTGCCAAAATACATTTTAAACTTTTGGTTTCTATGCTGGTTTAAAAGTAAACTATGGGTAGAAATGAACCCAACTCAAGAGAGATTACAAGTCACAGTTAAAATTTACTAAAAATATTACAATAAATACAATGATACAGAGAAAACTGGTTTTAACTCCCAAAGACAGATGTATAACCCATCACCCTGGGACAAGAACAGAATGGTGTTCGTTAGTCCCCGTGCTGAGCACCACATGGCCCCCTGGATGCAAAATAAAAGGAAAAGAAACCTGTTGGCTTCGCTGATGGTCGCAGTTCTGTCAAAGTGAAGATCGCAGTCTTGTTGAGAGCGGCAGTCGCAGTCCTGTTGAAGTTATGGTCCTCCTCTGGATCCGATGAACGGTACCAATGTCCCAAAACCCAAAGATTTTATGTGCTTGGGTTCAGATGGGAATGCCCAGTACCTCCCCCAGGGCTGGGAGTTTCACAATGGGTGATTTTAACTCTGTGATTCATGGGATATTTTTGAGATCTTTGATGGTCTAGGTCGTTGCAGGTGACTATTATGCCAGTCCAGTATGGCCCATTAGCAGAGATGACCCCTCAGGCTAGGTGTGAAGGTGCTAATGCCTCCCTGGAGGAGAGTTATCACAGCTGAGTCATTGTGTGAAGACAAAGAAAATGCTCCTCGCAGGATTCTTTAACACCCAGCTTGTAGCCTGAGGTGTCAGGTGTACCCTGGGCAGCTGCTGCAAATGATCCATTATTAATAGTCCATCAGAAATTACAGAGAAAGTGTAGAGTACACAGTTTTGGTTATACCCACATAGTGATAAACTGGTCCTGGCCCCTGTAATTAGGACAATCTCATAGATCATCCCATTAGGCAAGAAAGGAGAGGTGGTGGTGTGGTTCTGTACATTAGGGAATGTTTCAATTGTATAGAGATCAAGGATAGTGATAAGTTTGAGTGCCTATAGGTAAGAATCAGAGGGAAGGCCAACAAGGCAGATGTCCTGGTGGGATTCTGTTATAGACCACCCAACTAGAATGAAAAGGCAGACAAAGTATTCTACAAGCAGCTGGCAGATGTCTCATGATCACTGGCCCTTGTTCTTGTGGGAGATTTTAACTTGCCAGATGTCTGCTGTAAACTCAACACAGTAGAGAGGAGGCAGTCTAGGAGGTTCCTAGAGTGTTACCTTCCTAGAAGGTAACATCCTGGCAGAGCAGGTGTGTGAAGCAGCAAGGGAAGATGCCCCACTGGACCTGCTGTTTGTGAACAGAAAAGGACTGGTGGGTGATTTGGTGGTCGGAGGTTGTCTTGGGCAGAGTGACCATGAACTGATAGTTTTCAATTCTTGGTGAAGGAAGAAAGGGGGTCAACAAAACCTGCACCATGGACTACCAGAGGACAGACTTTGGCCCCTTCAGGGCACTGGTTCGAATAGTCCTTGGGGAAAGAGTCTTTAATAAGAAAGGAGTCAAGGAAGGCTGGATATACTTTAATAAGGAAATATTAAAGGTGCAGGATCAGGCTGTCTCCATGTGCTGAAAGACAGCCAGCAGGGAAAAAGACCAGCCTGTCTGAATAGGGAGCTTTCGCTGGGACTCAGGGTAAAAAAGAGAGTTTTTGACCTTTGGATGAAGTACTCAGGAAGAATACAAGGGTGTTGTTAGGTCATGTAGAGACAAAATTAGAAAGGCGAAAGCTCTGCTAGAACTCAATTTAGCCACTGCTATGAAAGATAATTAAAAGAGTTTTTACAAATAAATTAACAACAAAAGGAGGGCCAAGGAAAATCTCCATACTTTATTGGATGCAGAGGGAAACGTTGTAATTAGCAAAGCCAGCTGCTTCTGTCGGTTCATCTGCCGATACTTTGTTGTTGGATTAAATGGTGGTTGTTGGTGCTCTTACCGGCCTCGGACCGCTCCGGCGCCGGAACACACTGCAGCGTCCATGCCCCGGGCGCCGGTGGGGGCTGCGCCAATATCCGGTGAATTACGGCGGCGCCGGGGACTCCCGCGGCGGGGGCGGGGCGGAGAGCGCGCTGGGGATTCCCGGCCCCGCGCAGAACGTTCGGGATCGTTCCCGTGACGTCACGGCGGGGGCGGCCCCGGGAAGCCCCGCCCGCCCCTCCCCCGGGGCTCACGCCGGGGGGGACGAAGGGTGGGGGTGTTGCGCGGCGGTTCTCGCGAGGCTGGCGCGGGGGCGCGCGCAGGGGGCACTGCGGCGCTGAGGGGCGCCATTTTGAGCGTGCGAGGGGAGCGCGCTGTGCGTGTGTGTGCGTGCGCCTGTGCGTGTGTGTGCGCGCGCCTGTGCGTGTGCGCGCGCGCGCCTGTGCGTGTGCGCGCGCGCGCCTGTGCGTGTGTGCGCGCGCCTGTGCGTGTGTGCGCGCGCGCCTGTGCGTGTGCGCGCCTGTGCGTGTGCGCGCGCGCGCCTGTGCGTGTGCGCGCCTGTGCGTGTGCGCGCGCGCGCCTGTGCGTGTGTGCGCGCGGCTGGCGAGCGGAGGGGGGAGCGACGACCGCCGGGGGTGCCCCGGAGGGAGCAACCAGGATACCCCTGGGATAACCTTCGGATACCACCAGGATACCCCCGGGACGTCCCCGGGATACGGGCACAGCAGCCGCGGAGCAGCCGAGCCGCCCCGCTTTGCTCCGGTCCCTCCCCCGCCGCGCCGCCTGGCCCGCCCTCGGCGAGGGCGGCGGGAGCCGCTCCCCGCGGCAGGAGCGGGGCGGCTCCGTGACGGCGCGGGGCGGCGGGGCCGCAGCGAGAAGCCGTGCCCCGGCAGCGGGAGTCTGTGCCCGCGCCCCCCCTGGGCCGAGAGAGGCGGCCCCGGCCGCGCAGGGGTTCCAGCTGTTCCCGCGGGAGGTGTCCTGGGCCCAGGTCAGCGCTTCCCGCCTGGCGCCTTCTGGACAGCTGTTCACCTTTCCCAGTAAAACGAGAAATGACCCTTTTCTTTCCCTCTGGATTATTTTTTCTCTTCCGTCCCCAAGCCCACCCTCCCTTTCTCGTCATCCCTCTCCTGCCGTTTTTCTTTCGGGAATGAGAAACAGAAGAAGGGTGTCGCTGATAGGCTGTGCTCTCCGTCAAACATCCCTGCCGCCCTCTCCGGGATGTGAGTGGAGGTGTAACCGAGGCTTCCGCTCTCGGGTTTGGCATCCGTGTTTGCTTTTTAAGATCCAGGTTTCTGTTTGTTTCTGTTTTTAAGATTTAGGTTTGTGGGGTATTGTTGTTTTGTGTTTGTCTAGCACCAGTCCAGATTTCGTAAAGGAACACTGATTATTCTGCTTCTTTTTACCATAGGCGGCGTGGACGACAGAGGGAATCCTGGATGTTTTACAGCCTTTTGCTCCAGCTGGTAGAGGAGAAAAAAAGGTTCACGCTGACCTGCAGCAGTTGCTTCCTGTGAAAGGGGAGAAGTACCGGACACTGTTCTGGGATTATTTTTGCGTGCTGCGTCCTGAAAAGGCTTCTCAAACAATCAGTAGGCATCTGAGAAGAGAATTGAAGAAGTCGTGAGATTTTTTTCTTCAATCAGTGCCGAGCACGTCACCCTGGGATCTTTTGTCCTCATGGCATGGATACATTGCTAAATGTATCAAATTCTGAATACTTCGGCTGCCAAAATAAAGTGCTTTGTTGTTTTTAGGTACGCTTACTTCTAGGCAGCATTCTGGCTGAGTCATAGGCATAACCAGTTTTGTTAACTGGATCCAGGTTAAATGTGGCCTGACTCACTGTGTAGACATTGCTGAAAAGTTTCACGGCAGATATTTTTTCCCCCTTACCTTATTTTTTAGATTTTTTGACATAACCTTCTTCCATTTTGCAGTGAGACCCATTTTCTAAATGAAGAATCTAACAGACGTCTGTTTATCATTTTTTCCTTTATATTTTATGTAGTATTTTTGCTGAAAAATGTTGTTGCCAATAAGCAGTATGGAGGTATCCAGATAGCTGTTGTTTACAAACGCCTCTGTTACCTGAAGCTGGGAAATGTTCTACGGTTCGTATGTGAAAGTTGGATTTTTGGCTTCACAGTTTGTGGTGTAAAACGTGTATATATTTTACCTGGAGCTGATGCCTCTTATAGTGATATTTACATGGAATAGACAAGACAAAAAGCTGTCAGAGACAAGAAAAGATTTTTAAAACAGACCGTTGGCAAACTTTGTAAATAGCCTTGTTGAATCTGTAAAAAGAAGGATGGATAGCTGATTTCTGTGAGGTCAAATTTATGTCAGAGTGCTACGAATGTAGTATCAACGGGAACTCGGGATATTATCTCAAGGAAAACAAACTGGAAAAATACAGATCTCACAGTAGTAACACCTTGTGTCGTCCTCTTGAATTAGGTAAGTGTTGTAGTGTGTTCATAAATCCATTTACAGTTGAATAAACCTTTTATCAATAGAACAGTTAAAATGGTAGTGTTTATTGCCTAGACGTTGTTGTTTGGGGTTTGTTTTCGAGAACCTCGAAATGAGCTTGTTAATTTTTACTTGCTGCTTTTTGTAATTAATGGAATACTTCTTTATGAATTTGAAGAATACATGTACATGGAGAAGCATGTAGGTAGGATTTTTATGGGAGATTAAAAAGTAGATACATCTAGACTAAATCCATACGGAACTTAACCTTCATGTTGATGTTGTAATCTCAGCAATGAGCTGTTACGTACATCTGAACAAGTCTGCTGGATGGCTTGCATGTCTCAGTCTTCCCATTTGTATTAGATGTTTTTGCAGCATCGAGGTGGTACTAATGTAGGTGGGGTTTTACTCTTTTTTTTTTTCTTTCCACTGTTCTTTGTCAGTTGTGAAAGCCAGGTAGTTTTTACCAAAAAACATTTTACTGTCTGTACAGACTAGCTTTTTACTGTGTTGATATTTTACATTCGGGTTCAATGTATTTTTTTATTCTCTAATGGGAATGAATGAATGAGTATGGCTGGTCTGCAAGTATAGCATTACAAAAACGCTCTGTTGTCTTGGAAGAATTCAAAACAAAATCTAGTGGTGAAGTGGCTAATCTTATATGTTATTTTTAGATGTATTGCAGTTCCCTTTCTTGTATGGTGATTAAATATTTCTGTGGGTAAAATTTAAATGTTGAAATTAATATGTTTATAATAATTTTTTGTAGGTTTGCATTCAGCTGAGCTGCTACTGCCTTAAAGAAAATTAAGATGAACAGAGCAACTTAATTCAAAAGTCAGTGGTAATTTTACTAAGTTCTTTCTCCTCTATCCCCTCTTGATGATTCATAAAGCTTTAAATAATTAAAGTGTTATTGGGTAGACCTTAAACTGAGAGTCTGGTAAACACGGCACGTTTACCTTAGTTGTCAGTTTTTAAAAATATTTTTAAGGTCTTCTGCAATACTGGAGTATTAGTAGTGGTGAACTAATGAAAAAAAGAAAGGTTTTCTCTAAAGGCACTGCAAAGATGATTGGGAAGATTGCTTGTATTAAAACCTTGTAGAAAAAGTGAAGTTAAGCATGTGAAACTGTATTTAAAGATTACTACAGTGTTTTTTTCCTTCTGTAGCTTGTTATTTTGACCACAAATGAAGGACTTGCATTTACATCAGTTTTATAAATTCTTGGACTCACTAAAGTTATATTCTACGTGTTGTCAGTATCTAAAAGTTGAACTAGCTTTGGTTTTTTGCTTTGGATGGTCTTGCTGTTTTGTAATTTTAACTTGTATTTCAGTTTTGTTGTTTTGAAAACGTGGAAACTGTGGAGCATGAATAGGAGGTTGTTTCTGTGATCTCTGGCTATGGCTTGTGATTCTTCTGTGTTGAGTCTTGGTGTGGCTGGGAATTGACTGGTAAGGTGAGCCACTTGTGAAGGAACCAAACCAATAGAAAAGAGTGATCTTCCTCATTCCCGTGCTTGGTTCAATGTGTTTTGTTTGAAAGCATTTGGTAAATGGAGAGTTTAGGTGTGAGTGGTCATTTCATTTGATTGTTGCCTATATTATGCTCATGATATTATTCTAGGTGTTCACTTCTTAACTCATAGAAAAAGTGATGTGTCTCTTTTCTTCAAGCTACTTCAGTGCTGTGAGATACTTTTATCTCTCTTCAAGAGGCTCTCACTGAAATCTAGGAGCTTCTTCCCGCACTTAACTATTTTGGGTGACATCTTTATCTAGATTCTTTCCCTTCTGGAAGTTTTGAAGAGTTTGCTTTTTAGTATCATGTAATTAACTCTGTCTTTCCCCCTCTCTGTATGTTGGTAGGGTAATGCTTTCATTCTTTTCACCAAGTGTTTACACTTGGGAAGTTGTGACGTCCCACACTTGAGAGGAAGGAAGCACCCAAAATTTGTAAATGCTCATTGGTCAAAAGGAAGAACAAAAGTCAGAGGGCCCACCAAAAAATCACGAAGTTTTGTTAGTAAATTATACATTTGGCATTGAAACTGGTATGTTAGTCCTACTATATAAGCACTATACAAGCACATGGCAGTGGGGTTTGGATAAAGGGTGAAAGACAAAGGAAGAGGTGAACCCAAGAGAGGGCAACAGAGAGAAAGAAAAAGCCATCATGAGCTCTGCATGGCCCCTTCTCCAGTCACATCCCATTCTTTTGGGAGTGTTAGTACCAACAATCCTTTGTGTGTTTTATAGCAACAATCTTTGGTTGGCTCCACAGCCATCCAGCTGTTGGTGTTTGAGACATACACACTACCCCTTCTGGGATCCTACAAAAGTGTATTTTATTTGTGTGCATAAGTGTTCTACAAGGATTTGGGCATGTTTTACAGCAGTGCCCTGTATCCTAAACAAAATTCATACACGGGTGAGGCCTATTGAGGAGAAAATGCCAAGCCTGCTGGTCGACTTTAATTTCTTCCCCAGGTTTTTATTTTTTAAGTGCTGACAGTCTGTTGAGTGGTTTGCAGACGACTATGAAGATAAGGTTCTTGCCCCCAAGAGCTTATACTTTAAGCCTTGATGTAAACATAGTTTTTGTAGAGGAATAACTGTCAGCAGTTTGTCTTTTACTGATGTGTTTATTTTGGTAGAATTGTAAAATGAGTACATTTGTTTTGTCCAATTCTTAAGAATGGTGTAGGTTGCTCTACTGTGTGAAAAAGCTGTTGGTGGGAACTTTTGAGAATACGCACCCTTTAATATTGCAGCAAAGCTGAAGTGGAATTACAGGTGTAAAATGATAAAGGCAAATTGTGCAGATATTTAGCTTTGCACAAGTTAACGTACTCTATGTGCCTTTTCCCCCCCTCCATTCTAATGTGGTTATTCTGTTTAAAATGTGTGGATAAAACAGTGCAATGGTGACAGTGCATCAATAACTTCTGAGGAAGTTCCTTTTACTTATGTTTTCAGTAGTAGGAGTAAATTCTGTCCTGCTAGGTGGAGGAGAGAACAGGAGAAATATTTGGAGACCTTATTATAAATAAACGTGATTGAGAATTGGCCTGTGTTTTGTTTTGGTTTTTGTTACTCTGTGTTTGAGCAGTAATTACTACATAGCACCTGATGATGATGCCCTATGTGGTGCTATCAACTCTTACACAGTCACCTCCTTTCATATTTTGGGTAAACGTAGTCAGGGATAGATATAGAGAATTGTTTCTCTGCTTTATATGCTCAGGATATGGCAGAACTTCTGCCTTTTTCTACTTCTACTTTTTCTACTTCTGCTTCTTCAGATCCTTGTGAAGACTCCAAATTGGAAAATAATTCCTCATTATGTAATGTATGCTGACTGGGACGGTGATGTTACTGAACTCACACTTCAGCTTTTGGACTTTGAACCTTGCAAAAGGGCAAGAGATTAGCGTTTCTCAAGCTTTCTGCTTGATGATCAGTACCATTTAGCAGAACCATTAGACACTAAAGTGTGTAGAATTTCAAGCGGAAGAAACCTGGTTATGGTTTACCTTCAAATATGAAGTTATTTCATGTTATGAAATAATGTTGGGGTTTTTTTTTATTACTCTACATTTTGGTACAGTGCCAGAAGAAAAACTTTTTTTGGATAAGAAATCTTGGTAATGTTATTTAAAGAACTTACTAACTTTGATTGTTGTGACATCTATATTTGACCCACAGAAGTAATATAATGCCTGTTGCTTGTGAACTGTGTGTATATGTAGAAAAGGTGATCATATGATAAAGCACAGTGGTTGGGATGTCTAGAATACCAGTGTCCCCCCCAGGTCTGCTGACATTCTAGATCCTTATGTAAAACAAAGGGCTTGGGCCCTGAGTACAAATGAAGGTGGATTTTCATTTTTCTCTTTTGTCTGCTTGTTTGTTTTTTGCTAAGTCTCTGTAAAGCTAGGTGTTAGGACTGTGGCTGTACTAGAGAATGTGTTGGCTTTAAATGGTTAGAAAACTGACCATTGCAATTTGTACACTTCTCATGCCTAGGCACGTCCTAAGACTTTTGGAAGTCGTCAGATTTGACAGAAGACCTTGTTCTTTTCTCAGTGTTCTACAGGAAGCTTTAGTTGCTATATTTCTTTTTAAAACATGAGGCAAGAAGATAAATTATAAATTGTATGGATATCTTTTGTTCTTCCAGATTGTTCAGTAATAGAATACTCATCAGGTCAGTTCTGTGTTGGATGGTGGGGACAGCATAACTAAAGCTAGAGGTTTTGTCTGGCTCTGCAGTACCATGGTTGAAAAAGAAGAGGCTTCAGCTGAACTATTTTAGAACTTTAAATGTCTCCTGACCCAATGGGAGAGACCTTTAAAGGTTCTGATCTCTTTTATTGAAGGTGTGAGTCTTTGACAATAAATTTTAGAGGACCAAAAAACCTGAGAGAATTACTGTATGCAAACTTAACCTTTTTGAAAGATGACTTTACATTGAAACGCAGCTGGGGGTGACATGAACGTTTTAGCCTTCAGAGCGTTAAAAGCTTGATCGCAAAGATGTAAACTTATTTTGTTGTTGTGGCTGTTCATTTACATGGAGAAAAAAGAAAGAAAGAATCTTTAGTTGAAGTAGTCATGCTTTTGCAGCAATTTGTGATTGGTAGAAATGCCTCCAGTTTCAAAAACTCGTAAAGCTTTGTAACGGTTTGAATATTATTTTCTGTTTTATTAACGTGCAAATTCTGGATAGCAAAATAACTTGAAATTAGTTTATTTTGCTTTGTTAGGACTACATGAATTGCAGAGTAGTAAGGAAGATATCTAATAAAATGTGTCTTTAAAAGGGGAATGAAAATTGAGACAGGGTTTGAACAAAAGTATTGTTTAGCGCATACACTTGGCAACTTCAAATTAGTGCTACTCTTGACTAGAGATAACAGAAAAGGAGAATCTGTTATCATAGGAAGTGATAACAGTGGTGCAAACCACTTAAGGAAGGGGTTTTTTTTGACAGAAGGTGTGTTTTGCGGCAGAAGAAAAAACTTTTGATGGAGTGGGTTATTTTGAACGCCTGCTTAGGCCTTCAGAAAAGTGCTGAATATTTCTGTATATGGAGAGTGTGTAGTCTGATGGCTGGGACTTGTGCACATAGTTTCTTTGCCTAATTCAGACCAACACTTAGAAGTTTTTCTGTGACTCATGCTAAGTAGCTGAAGTAAAAATTTGAAGCTGGCCCATGATGTGAGGACTGAAAGGAGAGTTTACTCTGTAGCTCGGTTATTCTAGAGTTGCTCTATCTTAGTGACAACTTTGCCTATGATGATGATGCTTCAGAAAAAAGAAATGACTGTGGCAAATGCCTTTATCTTTTTGTTGTGATGAAATGCAGTACAGTTGGTGTTTGGCATATCTTTGATAGTAAACATTCAGTTTTAATCCTAGAAAACTGTGTGCCTCTTTTCTCTTCTTGTTAGATGGTCAGTCTTTTCTAAGGCGTCATACAGACTGACTTGTTGGACCTTCTGAAATTCAGACATATGCTTCGTTTGCCTTCTGATGAAGTAAGAATTTGATACACTTGCTGGAGCTCATTACCAAGAAAGCAAAGCAGCCCAGCAGTAGCTACAAACTTGAGACACTGAATGTAACCTTTCTCCTCCTCTCAGGACACTATAAGTATACTTTAATTCTGATGGTTTACAATCTTATTTTGCCACATTTATAAAAATTATACTAAAAATTATGATGACAAGATGAGGGTGGGTTGTCAAATGAGTGTGTAGTTAAGGTTCCTACATGTAGTTTATGGTGTGCTGTACTTAATGTTATATATACTTAATGTAATAATAATCTGTGAGGCATTAGGTAAAAGATCATGGGAATGTGCCACTTACATATGCGTACGTGATAATTTTAGACTTCCCTGAAAGATATGAATGTGCATATATCTGTGTGCTTTTAACATTTATTCTGTTCATGGTTTTCTCTGTGCAAATCAATAGACTGAACTTCTAAACTGGTCTTCAGGGAGCATCAGGAAATTTAAATTTGTATCTCCCTTCTAACTTAGTGAATTTGTGGCCTGAAGCTTTCTTTTCTTCCCTGTTACTAAATTTGCTATTCCATTCACAAGCTTCAAGTATGCCTAACTAGTTGAGTGTATATTGCCTTTTATTTTAATGGTCTTCTGACAATCTCTGAAATACTCAAGTGCCATGGAAACCGTTTCCTGTAAAATGATATAGACTCTCCACAGAGAATGAGAGTATAGAAGCTGAAAATACAGAACTGTTTTTCCTTGTCTTTTGATGATGAATTTGGCTGTCAGGTTTTTTTTTTCCCCAATGTTTAGCATTAGTTTAAAATCTGTTTTTCCTACGATATTTTGGTCAGCTCTACTTAAACAGGATGTAGTTAGTAATATGGCCAAAAGCACACAAACTTCTAGTAAATCAAGTTTTTAAAGTGTGTAAGTTTTTGGCTATTTTACTATTATACTGCTTAGTCTTATCCTTATTATAGTGATGTCACTATTTTATCTGTTTCTTCATGCTAGAATATTATGAAAAAAAAAAGCTGTTTATTACAAAGTGTTACCAAATGTGTCTCATCAACAATAATGAAACCTGTCTTAAATATTGGAGACACCTTTCTGAGCTAGGGAAGTATTTGTATTTTATACACTTCAGGAGACCTCTCTGGAGTTGGATCTGTTCAGTACTAGTGAGACTGTCTTTGCCTCTGAATACTGGTTAGACGAGTTAACATGCCCTTAAAATTTTGTGGGGTCAGTCTCTGATCTCACATCCTTGTCATCTTTAGTTCTGCTGTGCTTTTTTCTTCACTCCCAGTGTAGAAAGGATCAGGTTAGAGATCACTTAAATGAAGTAATTTCTAAGTCCATAGGCCTTGACAGGATGCTTTTGTGAGTGCAGAGGGATCTGGCTGATGTCATTGCAAGGTCATTCCTCATTATCTTTGAGAGGTCTCATGGTCATGGAAGGTGTTCTTGAGTATGACAAGAGAGCAAATGTTAATCCTGTCATGAGGAAGGGTAAGAAGGAGAATCTAGGGAACCACAGGCCGGTCAGCCTCACTTCAGTTCATGGGAAGGTTGTACAACAGCTGATCCTGGAAACTTGTTTCCAAACACCTGAAGGACAGGAAGGTGAGTGGGAGCAGTCACGATGGCTTTATGATGGGGAAATCACACTTAACCAAGCTAATAGCCTTCTACATGAGGTGACTGGCTTGGTAGGTGAACAGAAAGCAATGGATGGTGTTTATCTTGACTCTAGTAACGATTTTGACATTGTCTTCCATGATATCATCATAGAGAAGCTGACAAGTATGTGTAGAGAAGTGAGGTGTATCCAAAACTGGCTGAATGGTGAGGCCCAGCTTGTCAGGGCTGTGATCAGGGCACACAGATCATTTGGAAGCATCTCTTTCTGTGCACCCCAGGGTTCAGTGCTGGAGCCCCTACTATGGAAGATCTTCATTGAAGTCCTGCACAGTGGAGTGGAGTTTACCCCTAGCAAGTTTGCAGATCATAAAAAATGGGGAGAACTGGATGATACGCACACACTTGATGTTTGTGCTGCCGTGCAGAGGAACCTGGACAGGTTGGAGAACTGGACAGAGGATCCTCATGAAGAAAAGGGAAAATGCAAAGTCCTGTGTTGGGAGAATAGAGATCGTGTATGAACAATTTCCTTTGCATTTCTGTAGGCCTTGCCTTGGCATGGCTGGGTACAGACAGTAAAAGAACTGCGTAGCTGATATGGCTTCAGCCTTTGACGTTAGAACAAAGAAGGCTCCCTGCCAAGGTTAAGGTGGAGTTTCAAGAGGGTGAACGTATGCCCTCAGCTCATATGGACACCTGTTGTGGTCCAATTAGCAGTGGACAACAAAGTATGTTGCTCTTATGTATCCAGTGCTGTGTGAAGAGGAATCACGTGTCCGGGTGTAGCAGCAGTATATAATGAGTGTTCTTGTAATAAACCGACATTTTGCTGACCAAATTGGCCTGTGAGCAATCTGTTCCGTGCCCCTGCACCGATAGCCCTGTGTCTGGTGAGTAGTAGCTGCATATGCCAGCTGCAGAGAAGTAACTGGGGGTCCTCTTGGAAAGCAAGCCAACCATGAGTCAGCAAACCATCCTCATGTTGAAACCAACATCTCCTGGCACCACGTTAGGAAAAGTGTTGCCAGCAGGTGGAGGGGAGTTCAGTTTGCTCCTCTACAGCCCTGGTGAGGCCTCATGTGGAGGACTGTCACAGTACAGGCTATGTAACACTGCTATAGGCTCCCTGATAAAAAAAAGATGTGACTTAGTGGAGTGAGTTCAGAAAAGGACCACAAAAGTGATAAAGGGACAGCAGTATCCTTCCTTTAGGCAGAGGTTGATTCTTGAACTTCTAGGGAAGTACAAGATGATCATTAGTCTTTCAGAAATATCTCTGGATGCTATATTTTAATTTTTCAGAAGGTACTTTCAAAATTTAAAATCAGTAAGCTATTAAACTTATGTTTCTCCTGTAGAATTGTGTGAAGGTGAAAATGATGATGGAGACTTTATTTTTGTAAATGCTACAGACTGTCAGGACAAGAGTAAGAGAGGTTGCCCTCAGAAGGATGTTGCAAGGTAGCTTTGTTACAAGGTGATGCTTAAAGTTCACAGCCCTGTTTGTCATGAATTAAAGAGCTGCATTGTTGAGAGTTTCCTTCTATAATTTGTGAAGGGTGTGGACTTGGGGGAAAAAAAAGGTAGGGTTATATGTTTTTACACTTGATTCTTAGGGGTTGTGAAATTGTTATAGTGTTTATAGTTAAGTATATTAAAAATATCATGGTAAATGTATTTCTTCTGTTTAGAGCTACTTAAACTGAGTAATGAAAATCTCAAAAAAATCACAGCAGTTAAATGTGAGTGCATATTATTTTATCTTCCATAGTCCTTTCAGGATTCTGTTTTAATAATTAGGCCTATTTTTTTCTTTTTTGACCTGTTTATAGAAAAAACATGGAACTGAAATTGCAAATGCTTTGATTGCAATATTCCAGAAGATGATTCCTTTTGCCTCTCTGTGTGTGGGCTCTCACGTCCACTGACACAGGCAGTGCAGAGATTGATTGCCTTGACCTCAATTCTCATGGGAGTCACTTTTTCAACTCCTGAAGAGTATTGTGCCCTTCCAGAGATGCTGTATGGCTATTTTTAGTGTTGTGTAAATAGAGAGAGAGAGAAGATTTTTAATGCTGTAGAGATTTGATGGATATGGTTAAAGCTAGTAGAAATTCTAGGGAAAGGATCATCTTTATAAGAGAGTGGGAGTGATCAGGTGAATTACATTTGTGTAACCAGTTTATTCCAGATCTCAGCAGCCTTTGTTTTTATGACATGTTTAAAGCCAGATTAAAGACTTTTGTAAAGGAATTTGCTATTGTTCCACTGTTAGCAGGAGCAGCACAGAAAACATGATATAAATTTCTACTATATGAAAATAGTCTGGTTAGATTGTAATTGCTGCAGAACTTGAGCTGGAGACTTTCTTATTTTATTATTTTTATTGTTATTTATTTTGGTTTTATTATTTTTTTGTTTGTTTAATATTAATTTTAATTTTATTTATTTTAAAGTTTTGTCTGGGCTAATTTTATAGGTGCCTGGCATGGGGGAAAAAAAGTCTGTCTTTCTTTGTGCCTTATCCTTTTGCTTCCTAACTTTTGACAGCACAGCTGCTTCCTGGTGTAGTGCTGAAGCTGAGTTATTAAATGCACGCTTCTCTGTCTGTAGTGACTCTGCAGTTGCCCTGTCTGTAATGAGTCTGGTATGTGACTGCAATGTATTCCATTTTTGATGTGCTACGCCGAAATACAAGCTGGAGTAACAAACACGTGTTTGCTGGGGTTCTGCTTTGTGCTTAGCTTGTAGTGGTCTGAGGCTTCACTAGTGGTTGGAAAGTACTGCTACGTACAGCCAGTCTGCCAATTTGGTGAAGTTGCTCCACAGTGAAGGAGGGTGAAATCTGTAAATGATTGTGGTGGCAGCAGTCCCTAATTTAGCATTGTGGAATGAGAATGAGAAAGCATTTTTTTCTCTTTTCCCCCCTTCTCTCTCGGTAAACATAGGGCAGGAAAAAAGAAGGGGATTAAAAAAATTAATTTTTACTGCAGGGAATTACACAAACTTTATTAAAATGTGACAAATTGTGTTTGTTAAAGCTGAGGTGTATTCCATAACACTGTTTTGGATAGTTTGTTCATGAGGATCTTCTTGATCTGTTGTATTTCATTTCTCTTTTTAGTGTGAGAGTTGCATGGAGGTTTTAGCTTACAAGCAAGTTTTGCAAATGAAACTTAAATGTTAGTAATTTTGGCTGTTCCACTTTTTGTCCCAGCAGTAGTAAGTTAAACATTGCAGATAAGGTGAAATTTGTAATATTAAGATGAAGCTTGAAGATGCACTTTGTTAAGGTAATCTGAAAGTAAGTTAGTGTGAATGTTCATGAATACAACACTGTTTTCCGCTTTTGTAGCATATTGAATTCGGGACGCCGTGCGGTGGCCGTGGGGGTGCCCTCCCCCCGGAAGCCGTGCGGCGGCCGCAGGGGCATCCTCCCCTGGAAGCCGCACTGTGGCCCGGGGGTGCCCCCCCCGTGGGAGCCGTGCAGCCCAGGGCCGGCCCCGGGCCCGCGTGGGGCTGCCCCTACCCCCCGGCAGGGAAAGAAGAGAGGGAGCTTCGCTGGCATGGCTTTGCGCCCTCCTGAGAGAGGAGAGTGGAAGCCTCGGAGCACACAGAGGTTTGCCGGTCCGGTTTGGGGGAGGGGGAGGGGAAGGGTACTGGGTGGGCCGTGGGGGTCCTCAGACTGGAGGGTGGGCAGGCGGGGCAGCCCTGCATGAAGTGTTGCAGGTAAGCGGTGCGTGGGAAGATATGAGGTAACACGGTGAGGGGAGGATAAGGTCAGAGTGAATAATGGTTTCCTCTGGGGGGTTGGGGGTCTCGGCCGGGCTGGGGCCTTGAGAGGTACTCAAGCCCTAGGTGGGTATGGAGGCCGGAACCGTTTTGTTCATTTGTTTGCTTTTGTCTCACCTGTGGCTACTGCCCAGGTTTGGTATGTTCTGGATATATTCGTTACATCCTGAAAGGGTGGTCAGGACAAAGGGTTGTTCCTGGGTATTTCCTTGGGATTGAATATAGACAGGTGGCAGAAAAGTAGGAAGTGTAAGACTTGCCCTAGTCGTTTTAATAGTAAAAATGTAGCCTGTGTAATCCTGTGTTGTTGTGAGCTACGCTGGTGATGGTACATGCCTTCGGTAGGGTCGCCCATGCCAGACAGGTCAAAACTGTAGGGTCAGATACAATACATCCTTGGGCAGGATGAGCTCATTAGCCTTCTGGCAGTCATCCTAGGAGAAGGACAACTCTAATCCCAGACCGGGGCTGTTGGAGCTCGCTTAGCCCCGTAAGGCCATCCATCTAAGAGAAGGACACTCTAATCAAACCTACGTCCTGAGGACCTCGCTGCCACTGTCCAAGCTCACTCGGCCCTGGCAGATGAACCTTAGGATTAAAGGGTGGGTCCAGTTCTGTGCATTCTGTGTCTCACCTAAAAAATCCACTGCGCAGGCTCAAAGGCTTTACCCACATTCACAAAGCCCTGTAGCAACGGGGGAGGGTCGAAACGGCAGGTGAGAGGTGCACTGGAAGCCGCAGACCCAACCCTGCATGCAGGCGGTTCAGGATATTGGTCATTAGAGACTCACCAGGGATGACAGTCTCTTGGGGCAGCACCCTGAATGACCAAGCAGCCTTTTTCAAGGACAGCACTGCTTGCTCCACTCGGAGAGGGACCTAGAAAAGGTGACCGAAACAAAGCTCATCTCCACATTTCACCCAGTTGGTTAACCACGGCCAATGGGCATCTTCTACTAAGGTGGTCACACTAAGATCAAGAGACAAAGGCATACACCTGCCTCCAAAAGTGAAACCAAACTGACTCTAGCATGCTGGAACATCAGAACCATGCTTGATTCTGCGAATAGTGGATGCCCTGAGCGTTGCTCTGCACTAATTGCCCACGAACTGTCATGTCTCAACATCGACATTGCTGCTCTCTTGAAGTTCGTCTCCACGAGGAAGACAGCCTTAGGGAACATGGTGCCAGTTACACACACTTTTGGTCAGGTAAACCCAGAACCAAAAGGCATCTCTCAGGAGTTGGCTTCAGATCAAAAACTCTATTGTTCCTAAACTCGAAAATCTGCCGACAGGTCACTCTGACCGCATTATCTCCTTACGCCTTCCACTACACAACAAGCAATATGTTTAGTACATATGCCCCAACTCTCCAAGCTGACCCTGCTGAAAAAGATAAATTTTACACTGACTTGCACCACCTTACCCAGAAGGTTGCTGCAGATGATAAGATCATTATCCTTGGTGATTTCAACGCCAGAGTAGGAAAGAACTTTGAAGCCTGGAAAGGAGTATTAGGCAAGCATGGTATTGGAAACTGCAACGATAATGGACACCTTCTGCTAGAATTCTGTGCAGAGCAACAGCTCACCATCACTAACACTATCTTTCAACAGAAAAACAGTCTGAAGACAACCTGGATGCACCCCAGATCTAAGCACTGGCATCTCATTGATTATGTGTTGGTGCGGCAGAGAGATGTTCATGATGTTCACCATACCTGCGTGATGCCCAGTGCAGAAAGCCAAACAGACCATCGACTTGTGTGCTGCAAACTTAACTTCAACCTTAGGTTCAAACCCAAAAGGGGCAGTATCCCAAGGAGGAGACTCCAAGTTAACAATCTCCAATCAGCCACAGTGAAAGACAGCTTCCAGGCAAATCTTCAAACTAGGCTCGAAAACCATTCCACAGATTGTATAGATCCCTCCCTTGAAACACTTTGGCACCATATTAAAAACAGCATCCTGCAGTCCTCTGAAGAATCCTTAGGGTTCTCCTTCAAGAAGAACAAGGACTGGTTTGATGAAAACAATCAAGAGATCCAGGAATTGTTGAAGAAGAAGAGAACTGCTCATCAAGCACACCTTGCACTGCCTTCCTGTCACGTGAGAAAAGCAGCCTTTCGTCTTGCATGCAGCAAGCTCCAACAGAAACTCCGTGACATCCAGAACAAGTGGTGGATCAATCTAGCTGAAAAAACTCAATTATGCTCAGATACGGGTGATCACAGAGGATTCTATGAGGCCCTGAAAACAGCATACAGGCCAAGTCAAAGCCCTCTACTCAGTGCTGATGGTCAAATGCTTCTGACAGATAAAGCCTCCATTCTGAATCGTTGCTCTGAACACTTTCAGACTCTTTTCAGTACAAGCCGTGTAGTTCAAGACTCAGCAATTCAGTCCATCTCACAACAACCAGTGAAGAATGAATTGGATATTACCCTCACTTTGGGAGAAACCCTCAAGGCCATATAGCAGGTGAAAATTGGCAAGGCAGCTGGGGTTGATGGAATTCCACCTGAAATCTGGAAACATGGGGGCCAAGCACTCCATGATAAATTTCACGAGTTTGTGATGTGCTGTTGGGAACTAAGCGAACTACCATCAGACCTGCGTGACGCAGTCATCATCACTTTGTATAAGAAGAAAGAAATTAAATCAGACTGTTCAAATTACCGTGGTATTACTCTGCTCTCCATTGCTGGCAAAATCCTGGCAAGAATACTCTTGAACAGACTAATACCCGCTATAGCAGAAGGAATTCTACCTGAAAGTCAGTGTGGTTTCAGAGCCAACAGGAGTACCACAGGCATGGTATTTGTTCTCAGACAACTGCAAGAGAAGTGCAGGGAACAGAACAAAGGTCTCTATGTAACCTTTGTTGATCTCACCAAGACTTTCGATACTGTGAGCAGAAAAGGTCTATGGCAGATTTTGGAATGTTTAAGATGTCCCCCCAAGTTCCTCAAAATGATCATCTCACTTCATGAGGATCAGCGTGGCCAAGTCAGATATGGCAATGCACTTTCTGAGCCCTTTCTAATAAAGAATGGTGTGAAACAAGGCTGTGTTCTCGCACCAACCCTATTCACAATCTTTTTCAGCATGATGCTCCAAAGGGCCACGGCAGACCTTGATGATCAGGACGGTATCTACATTCAATACCATACTGATGGAAGCCTTTTCAACCTCAGGCAACTAAAGGCCCACACCAAGACCTTAAACCATCTTGTCCGGGAGCTGCTTTATGCTGATGATGCCGCCCTTGTGGCCCACACAGAAGCAGCTCTGCAGCATTTAACATCCTGCTTTGCAAATGCTGCTGAGGTCTTTGGGCTGGAAGTCAGCTTAAAGAAGACAGAAGTTCTCTATCAACCAGCACCTCAGGAAGCCTTCCATCATCCCCATATCACCATTGGCCAATCAGAGCTCAAATCAGTCCAACAGTTTAATTACCTAGGTAGCCTCATCTCCTCGGATGGTAAGATTGACGGAGAGATAGACAACAGGTTAGCAAAGGCATATCATGGCTGGGCTTCGCGAACGAAGATTTGGGAAGGCTCTATCCACATTTGCTACAGGCACGCTGGTGGCTTATAGTGCCTTCGGAAAACTCCATAAAGGAGTATGGTGCAATAAACACTTGAGGAAAAGCACAAAGATCAGTGTTTACAGAGCCACTATACTGTCTACTCTCTTATACGGATCTGAATCATGGGTCGTCTACTGCCACCACCTGCATCTCCTAGAACGCTTCCATCAACGCTGTCTCCGTACAATCTTAAACATCTACTGGTCAGATTATGTGACCAATACATCTGTTCTAGAACAAGCAGCAGTCACAAGTATTGAGGCCACGTTGCTGAGAACACAGCTGCGATGGGCAGGGCACGTCTCCAGGATGAAGGACCACCGCCTCCCTAAGATCTTGCTTTATGGTGAACTTGCCACCGACTGCCACATGAGAGGAGCCCCAAAGAAAAGATACAAGGACTCCCTGAAGCAACATCTCAGCCTTGGCCATATTGATCAACATAATTGGTCTACTCTGGCCTCAAATTGGGAGGTCTGGAGACACACCATCTATAATGCTGCTGCTTCCTTTGAGAAAGCACACAGGATCACCCTCGAGGAGAAAAGACAATGCAGAAAGAATCGTGCTTTGCAGAATATACCATCTAAGGAATCTTTCTGCTGTGCCTTTTGCAATCGGACATGTCTATCTCGTATTGGCCTTATTAGCCACCAGCTCGTAACAAATGTGGATAGAGCCTTTCCCAAATCTTCGTTCCCGAAGCCTAGCCATGATGATGATGAGCATATTGAATTCTGTCTGTGTTATTGCAAGAAAAAGAAGTTGACTTATACTTTGGTTGTAGTGGTGTTCTTCATGTTTAAAAAGTTTGTTTTTTAAATGGTATATTGATTTCAAGTAGCAAGGGAGAGAGGGGAAATAATTGCTGAGGAGACAGTATTCTTACATGGCTACCACTGAAGATGGCGAAAAAGTGGATTAACTATTACAGTGTTATCCTTCTGTACATGCATCGTCTGACACATTAAACTTTTTACTTACAATTATTAGTGTCTGACTTAGAAGCGTAATAGAAATTGACAGGTTCAAAATGTTTGTCTCTAGTCTTGAAGTTGTTTCAAATCTTGTTCTGATCTTCAGAACATGTGTTCAGCCTCAATCTGCTACGTTTGATATTTTCTTGTGATTCCGATGGTGTTTTGGATTAAGATATCTCCTTTCTTGATGAAATTTACTCCTTAAGATGTCCATAACCACTGCTTAAATACATCTCGTGTCCTCATTTTGTGAGGCAAAGCAAGCCAAGTAATTTCCTTAGACTTGTCTTTTCCCTGATTGCCGAAATAGTTCATCATTGCACAAAGAAATTTCTTTTTTCAAAAGAAATCTTGAATTTCTGTGCTGTTACTCAAAGTGTGATTTCACTTGTATCTCTTTCTATGGTGAAAGCAAAATGTAGCAGTGAAGGGAAAATTGACTATACTGTTTAATATTTGATTTTTTTTTGTTTGATTTGGTAAGCATGAGCTAAACTAATGATAGTTGCTTTAGTTTCATTTTTCTTGTTTTGCAGGGTTTGGGGATTGACTCTGGATATTGTTTCTTAGCCTTTTCACAGAAGTCTTGACTCCTGATCCATGCAGTGGTCTGTAATACCCTTTTCTTACCATGTTACTTCCTTTTCTAAAAGAGAGGCAATGTATTAAATTTTCCAAAATGCTCTTCAGATAACACAAATTTGTTTAGAAAATAGTGTTTCCTGCTACTTTACAACTGTTGAGAAATCATTTCTATCACCTTATCAACTCAACCATGAAAAGCCCTATCCCAAAATTTTTTTGCGTGTTGGTCAAGCATATGTGGTGCAGTGTTCTTATCTCAGCTGCAGATGTGGCTCCAAGTAGATGACTGAGTAATATTTATGACAAATCTCTTCACTGTACATCACCTAGAACGAGCTGTTCATTATTCTTTGACAGTCACAGCCTTATTATTGAAGATCATACTTCACAAAACTACAGAATTAAATTTTATTTAATTGAAAATTGGATTAATTGTTTCATGTTACCTGAAACAGAATGCTTTACAGACTTCTTTCAGATCTGCCCTTCCAAGATGTATGTCCTAGTTAGAACAGCTGGGACCAGTTCATCACTGTATGGCTGTAACCCAAAATTGTGTGTTCTATAGCCTTCCATGCCATTTCCCAGAAACTGTTATCAATAGACCATTTATACCCTCTGCCCATAGAGCCTGAGTCCTCAGGCTATAAACTGGGTGTTAAGAGGCCTGTGAGATAGGAGGGTGCTCTTGTCCTCGCACTCATTGAGGAACTCCCCGCCCTGAGGGAGGTACTGGGCATTCCTGCCTGAACTGGAGGATATCTAATCTTGGAGTTTTGGGATTTTTTTAACCGCTCATGGGATCCAAAGGAAGACTGCAGATCACCGCTCTCAATCAAACTGCAACCACCACTTTTCAACCAGACTGCAACCACCACCCTCGACTGGACTGCAGTCACCACCCTTGACCAGACTGCAACAGCACTCTCACCAACAGGTTTTTTCCCTCTCCTTATACTTTGGACTCAGGGGGCCCAATGAACACCACTCTGTTCATGCCCCAGGGTGCTGGGTTATACATTTGGGTTTTGTGGGTTAAAACCAACTGTTTGTCTGTATAATCGTATTTATTGTATTATTTTATTAAATTGTTATTCTGATTTATAATCTCTTCTTTGAGTTGAGTTCATTTCCCCCGCTGGTTTACCTTTAAACCAGCACAATGTAAAACTTAAGAACAAGATTTTTTCCTTTGCTGTAAACTATTTTATTATCTATAACAAAGGAACACATGAATGTTACCTAACTTTATGGGCTATGAAGACTTTTTTTACTGAAGTCAGTACACAGTACTTGAATTGGGTATTGCTGATGATGTTGCTGAGATGAGACAGTACTTTGATCAGCCTGATTAAAGACATTTGAGTGTTAATAGTATGAGGGTAGCAGTATTTCAGTATCTTTTTCTTACCTTGCTAGAACTGTGCAGCTCTGTTGCAGTAGCACATAAGCTGAGCCCAGTTTGGTTAAAGAATGGCAGATTTGTGCTCATAGGGATTGGTGGCTGAGACATTCTGTGATAAATTTTGGGCCTACTCTCCTGTTACTGAGCTAGTTTCTGAAAGCACTGGAATTGTGTTCAAGTCTGTGGTGTTTGTCTCAGTTTACTTCTGATAGCTCTATTAATACTGGGACTACATCAACTGCTTTGTGTTACTGAACAGGAATTGTATATTGTGTGGTGTGCACATAAGAAAACTTTCTAGCAGACATATGGGTTCTTCATGTCAGTATAATTAAAGCAGTGTCATACTCTGCTAACTTTCATTCTGTTCACATACTTTAAATATTGTTGTTTTCATTTAATTTAAAAGTAGCCTTGGACTTCTTCAGGGCAGATTTTGACCTACTCAGAAGACTGGTTCAGAGGGTACCTTGGGAAACAGCCCTTGAAAACAAAGGGGTCCAGGAGGGATGGACATGCTTCAAGAAGCAAGTCTTGAACACACAGGAGCAGGCTGTCCCAGTCTGCCAAAAGGCAAGCCAGCAGGGAAGACGGCCAGCCTGGCTGAACAGGGAGACTTTGAACGAAATTAGGGGGAAAAAGAGAGCCTACTGATTATGGAAAAAAGAGCTGGCTACTCAGGAAGAGTTTAGGAATATAGTTAGGTCAATGTAGAAAGAAAATCAGAGAGACAAATGCACAATTGGAACTCAGTCTAGGCACTTCTCTTAGGGATAACAAGAAGTCCTTCTACAAATACATCAGTACCAAAAGGAAAGGAAAACCTCCATTCTTTGTTGGACATGGCAGGGAACATAGTCACCAAAGGTGAGGAAAAGGCTGAGGTATTTAACACTTTCTTTGCCTCAGTTTTCAACAGTAAGACAGGTTATCCTCAGGACAACTGGCCTCTGGAGCTGGTAGACAGAGACAGGAAGCCAAATAGCCCCCCTGTAATCCAGGAAGAAACAGTTAGTGACCTGCTGAGCCACTTGGATCGTCACAAATCTGTGGGACCAGATGGGATCCATTCTAGGGTGATGAGGGAGCTGGTGGAAGAGCTCGCCAAGCCGCTCTCCATCATTTAGCAACAGTCCTGGCTCACTGGGGAGGTCCCAAATGATTGGAAATTGGCAAATGTCACGCAGATCCACAAAAAAGGCTGCAAGGAGGACTTGGGAAACTACAGGCCCGTCAGCCTGATCTCAGTGCCTGGCAGAGTTACAGAGCAGATCATCCTAAGTGCAATCACACAGCATGTACAGGATGGAAGGGATCAGACCCAGCCAGCACGGGTTTAGGAAGGGCAGGTCCTGTCTGACCAACCTGATCTCCTTTTATGAGCAGGTGATCCTGGTGGATGGGGGGGGAAGGCTGTGGATGTGGTCTGTCTGGACTTCAGCAAAGCCTTTGACACTGTCTCCCACAGCATGCTCCTGGAAAAACTGTCAGCCCACAGCCTGGAGAGGGGCACTCTGTGCTGGGTTAGGAACTGGCTGGAGGGCCGGGCCCAGAGAGTGGTGGTGAACGGGGCTGCATCCAGTTGGCAGCCGGTCACTAGTGGTGTCCCCCAGGGATCAGTGTTGGGCCCAGTTCTCTTTAATATCTTCACTGATGATCTGGATGAGGGGATTGAGTGTACCATTAGCAAATTTGCAGATGACACCAAGTTGGGGGGAGTGTTGATCTGCTGGAAGGCAGGAGGGCTCTTCAGAGGGACCTGGACAAGCTGGAGAGATGGGCTGATTCCAACAGGATGAGGTTCAACAAGGCCAAGTGCTGGGTCCTGCACTTTGGCCACAACAACCCCATGCAGAGTTACAGGCTGGGCACAGAGTGGCTGGAGAGCAGCCAGATAGAGAGGGAGCTGGGAGTTTGGATTGACAGGAAGCTGAACATGAGCCAGCAGTGTGCCCAGGTGACCAAGAAGGCCAATGGATCCTGGTCTGGATCAGGAACAGTGTGGCCAACAGGACCAGGGAAGTGATTCTTGCCCTGTACTCAGCGCTGGTGAGGCTACACCTTGAGTGCTGTGTCCAGTTCTGGGCCCCTCAGTTCAGGAAGGATATTGAGGGGCTGGAGCAGGTCCAGAGAAGAGCAACAAGGCTGGTGAAGGGACTGGAGCACAGGTCCTGTGAGGAGAGGCTGAGGGAGCTGGGGTTGTTCAGCCTGGAGAAGAGGAGGCTCAGGGGAGACCTCATCACTCTCTACAACTCCCTGAAAGGAGGTTGTATCCAGGTGGGGGTTGGTCTCTTCTCCCAGGCAACCAGCAGTAGAACAACAGGGCACGATCTTAAGCTGTGGGGGAGGTTTGGGTTGATATTAGGAAGAAATTTTTTACGGAGAGAGTAATCAGGCATTGGAATGGGCTGCCCAGGGAGGTGGTGGATTCACTGTCCCTGGAGGTTTTTAAGATGAGACTGGATGTGGTACTTAGTGCCACGGTCTAGTAACCATGGTGGTGTTGGATCAAGGTTGGACTTGATGATCTCGGAGATCTTTCCAACACGGTTGATTCTATGTTTCTTCAAGGCAGGGGTGTTCTTTGGAAGTAATCTGCTGATTAGTGTTAACCATGTGCCTTAGTGTGTCCTCAGTCTTTGTAAAGGGAGCTGTTGTTTGATGTCTAGCTGGAAATATGTTATCAAGCAAATTGCTTAAGAAGTCCCTTCAGTATTTTTATTAATAACTTCAGTCATGAAATAAAGTGTACATGTATTAAATTTGCTAATAATATGAATCTTAATAAAGGTTGCAGGTGCTTTGGAGGACACAAAATGCAGATATGTCTCTGATTTCTTGGGGTAGCTGAAGTAATGGGTCTGAATAACAGGAAAAAAAACCCTGGCTCAGAATTGGTAGAAGGAAGTTCTCCAGTGTTCAAATGTGTTGCAGAATAATTTGCTAGACTTGGTTGTTGGTCCAACTTAAGTTGGAAAGCAAGCAAGGAACACACTAGTGTGGGCAACTAAGCTGATCATGAGGGGTTTAAGCATAGTAAATCCTGTATGTGGGAGCAGAGCTACCTTACTGACTTCCAATTCTTACAGTTGGTGAACTGTTTACCATTTATCAAAAATTCCTTCCTTAGAAGGAAAAGTATCCAAGAGCTATCAGAGATGTGTCTGATCATCTAAACAGAGATCATGCTTGTAATGAAACTGTTTTTTATTAAAAGACATTCTAGGATGAACTTGTGAACAACATCAGAAAACATCTGTAAGAGTTGTTAATGAAGCTGGTAAAACATGGAACTGTCAACTTTAAGCTGTGTAGGCTATGTACTCTAGAGAAGTTGTAAGAAAATAACTATTCCTGACCTGCTGTTTGTAATTTAATTAACGCCTGGGGTGTTTGTGCCTTTTTAGAGTTAGAAAGATTTAATAATGAAAGTACTCTGTGTTCCCATGTCTAATTGCCAGACCAATCATATGTACAATTAGATGAAAGAAAGTGTTTTCTTGACTTTGGTGTGGAGGTTAGTATTCACAGGAGTTGTTTTTCTTGTTAGTCTTTAACTGTAAATCTGTGAATTTGGTCAGGTAATGTTCTAGAAAAACATTTGTGCTTTTGTTCTTGAAGTTCTTTTATTAAAACTATTTGGAAGAATTAGTTCTAGGAGAGTTTTTCTTCTATGGGCTTATTGAAATTTACAGATATTCTGCTGCTGACTTTGTGCTCTGAGTGTGAGTTTTGGCCCAGGCCTCTGTCCTTACCATTTCATTATACTGCTTTTTAGGAAAAGGATTGACTTCTCTGACAGAGCAGCACTATCAAAAACTTTTCTAGAGCTTTTTTAGCTGAAAATGTGAGGAAGACTTCGATCTGCTTCTAGAATAATTGTTGCATGAAGACATAGACACCCAGTGTCAGTGAGCTGTGGGAAAAGCTCATCTAAAAACACCTTTCCAGTCCTTGGATGCTTGGTGATCACCAAATCTTTCCTGAATCCTTGTTTTTTTGTGCAAAGGGTAAAAGGTAGGGATGTTAGTGAGTTAATAACGAATGTTTCTCATGACAGTTGCATAAATAGTGATAGGAAGCTTGACTAGTTTTCTAAAAAGAGTAAGATCAGTCTGTTAAGAAATCAGATTGTTAGGGCATTTGTTGTCCTGTACCTCGTAGCTGAGGCACCAGTAACTTGGTAGTACTTTGTGGAATCTTTGTTATGTTTTTACTTGGTATAAATCTAATCTTACTCATTGCTTTTTGGACTGTAAGTGCCTTGGTCTGAAGATTTCATTGTTTTTGTGCTGATCTTTCAGTATTGATGCCTGTCTTGATCCTCTCTAAAGATTTCCTGATTCTTGTACTTGGAGGATAAGAACTGTATCTGAGGGAAGGAGAAGAAAATTTTCTCTTCCTGGCATTGAGTCCATCATCAGCAAATTTGCTGATGACACCAAATTGGGAGGGAGTGTCGACCTGCTGGAAGGCAGGAGGGCTCTGCAGAGGGATCTGGATAGACTTGAGAGATGGGCTGATTCCAATGGGATGAAGTTCAATAAAGCCAAGTACCAGGTCCTGCACTTTGGCCACAACAACCCCATGCAGTGCTACAGGCTGGGGACACAGTGGCTGGAGAGCAGCCAGGCAGAGAGGGAGCTGGGGGTACTAATTGACAGGAAGCTCAACATGAGCCAACAGTGTGCCCAGGTGGCCAAGAAGGCCAATGGGATCTTGTCCTGTATCAAAAATAGCGTGGCCAGCAGGACCAGGGAAGTGATCCTTCCCCTGTACTCTGCGTTGGTGAGGCCACACCTTGAGTATTGTGTTCAGTTCTGGGCCCCTCAGTTCAGAAAGGATATTGAGGTGCTGGAGCGGGTCCAGAGAAGAGCAACAAGGCTGGTGAAGGGACTGGAGCATAAGTCCTATGGGGAGAGGCTGAGGGAGCTGGGGTTGTTTAGCCTGGAGAAGAGGAGGCTCAGAGGTGACCTCATCACCGTCTATAACTACCTGAAGGGAAGTTCTAGCCAGGTGGGGGGGGTCTCTTCTCTCAGGCACTCAGCAATAGGACAAGGGGGCACGGGCTTAAGCTCCGCCAGGGGAAATTTAAGTTGGATATCAGGAGAAAATTCTTTACAGAGAGAGTAATCAGGCATTGGAATGGGCTGCCCAGAGAGGTGGTGGATTCACCATCCCTGGAGATTTTTAAACGCAGATTGGACGTGGCACTGAGTGCCATGATCTAGTAAATGGACTGGATTTGGACCAAGGGTTGGACTCGATGATCTCGGAGGTCTTTTCCAACCCAATCGATTCTATGATTCTATGATTTGCTCAGATTTGTTAATTGCTTCATCTGTTTTCTATACTATTGCTGAGTAGGATATATCAGTAAAAGTGGACGTGATTCCTGTGAGAAAGAGGAGCCACTTCTGTGATGGTTCATTGACTCCAGAACTTTCTTCATTTGTTTTTCACTAGTTCGACGTAACTGGAATATTTAGAAAATTTCTCTGGATTTTTTGGTGAGATTAGTTTTGAAGTGACTGTTAGATGACTTCAGCAGAGTAATTTATAGTGAGTTATTTGGATGAGACATACCTTTATAACCTTGTCTTCTCTATTTAATGACAGTAATGGTCTGTCTTACCTTAAAGTTTAACTCTGGTATTGGAGGTACCTAAAAACCTAAATATGAGCTCGTGTCATCAAAAAGATGCTCAACTAAGTGCAGTTTAACACTAAGTAAAGTCTAACAAATCTGTTAGAAGCTGGAACATTCTTATCTGTCCCTGGAAATCTGCAATAGCCTAGTTCAGGCCATAACTACGACAATAATTATGGGTTACTGTATACCAGATTCCACAGCTCTTACTCACATTACAGCAGCCTTAGATTAAAGTGAACTACATCTGTGCTTTCTGACTAATAGATTTGCACTCACATTTATTTGGATCTTCATGTGAAATGTGTGTGGGTGCTTACTATGTTTTCACAAATTCATATGAAGTTCTAATAGTGTGTATCATACTTAAAGTATTTTTGAATCATTGATCATTTTGCAATGACTAGCTGCAGAGCATGATTCAATTACCCTCACATAATTCAGGCAGTGTTTCATCCACTTCTTTCCTGTCTGTGCTATCGTTCAGCTTTGGGTAATAGAGTTCATATTACCTTACATTCTCTTGCTTATTAAGAAATGTTTTCTTATCTGTGGGAAGAGTGTGGGGTAGAAAAAGTATTCTTGAGTTTTAATCTTAAGCCATTACTTTCTCTTGCCCATTTTCAAACGGGAGAATTTTACTGGATTTTGACACTTTGCATATGTAGACTCTGTTTCCATTGAATCTAGAGACAATGAGGGGTTTGTGGTTGTCCCAAACATCTAGTTTTTTCACAAGGAACTTTAATATGGCCTCTGAAACTAACTTTTAGGGACTAATTAAAAAATCAGCTTCTAGGAAGCTGAAGAAATAGCTCCTGAAAGCCATTCTAGATATTACCAGGAAGTATTGTAACAAGCTAATTTTGCCATAGCGTTCTGGGTCAGACCTTACACAAGAAACTTCATCCAATTTATAAGAGGAAATAAAGAAAGGAATGTTACCTTTGTATTTTCCTGATTCCTGCGATATATTTGATTTGTGTGACACTTTAGTAATAAAAGCACAAATGTGATACTATAAATGAGACGAGGGTAGTTAGATTCTAAACCATATCTGTGTGAGAAAATAATACTGGAAAACAGAAGGGAAATACAGATCAAAGCACAAGAAGTTTACTCCTCTTGTAACATCTGTAAGTACTCCATTTCTTGTTCTTCTGTTTGCAGGGACTTGCCATGAGGTGCTAAGCCTTTTTCCATTGATTCAATGAGACTGGACCTAAATGGCGCAGCATGACTTTGCTCCAGCCTGGCTTAATTTTCCTACTCCACCATCATCAACAAAGGTATGTTTCTTTTGAACAGGCACTCCCATTATTTGGGAAGTAAATGTCGTAACCTCATTCACAGTAAAAACCTCTTCATGAAAAGGGTGGTGATAGATGATATCTGGCAAGTTTTGCTGTCGTGATTTAAGTAGTTGTATCATAGAGTTCTTTGCTTGAGCAGCTGAGTTTGTGGATAGAAGCACATGCCTGGCCTTGTCAGAGCTGTGGTTGGCTTAAGATTGCCTTCATCAGGAGTTTAAAGTGATTACTGTATTCTTTGCTAGAAGTACCAAGGCAGAGGCATGTACTTGATATTCTTGCTTCTGACTTTTCTGTGTGTCCTATAAATTTTGCAGAACTGTTATTCTGTCATCCAAGTGATTAAAAAAAATGTTTTTTTTTATATTATCTGAAGTGGCTCTGCATGGTGGGATGCTTGTTGCTACTGATGGAGTGTGACCCTTTCAAACTGTTGTGCATCTTCACTCTGGTTGTTTCATCTGAACTACTATTACTTTATATAATGGGACAGTTAATTTGGAAACAGGAGATAACAACCTCCAAATTGCTAGGATTTGTATATATTCTAGGAAATCTTGAGTATGTCTGTCCTGGGAATGTTTCTTTTTTCCTGACCTGTCTTTCTACTCTTTTTTAATTCGTGCAAATGCAGAAGCAGAGTCAGCACTGGGTATTAAAACTCTTGTCATCTGTTTCCCTAGTTGTAGACCTGTCTTCATTATAATCTCTTGAATGCAATATCTGTATCTTCAGCTATGAGAATGGGTTTGCCTTTCTTTAATGTATTTATATGAAGTTTCATGCAGTCTTTCATGTCCATGAAAAGTGCTTAGGCTTGAAAAATTTATGGCAATAGGCTTATGGTGTTGTTAAATTCACAGATAGCTGGCAGCATTAGCTGTGTTCCTAATGCTTTGCTTATGTATGTCTACACACACTTAACACCCGTGCATTTTTTTTAATCAAGTTGTTTAATGTCCTTATTTCTTTTGCTCTCTTTATGCGCTTCTACTCTGACCTGGCTAGATGCTTAGTTTAGGATAATCTATTAGCAACTCAGTTGCTTTTCTGGGAACATCAGGCATATCTCTTCCATGGTGGTTCATGGAGTCTGTTTTCATTCTACATAATTTCTGATGCTTACAACTCTTTTGATCCGATTTTTTCAATTTAATGTGTTGTAAATGTTGATATGTGTCAATATCGCAGGATAAAAGTAATGTTCAGAACTACTCCAGTACCACTAGCATATATCCGAGTTATTGGTTATATTTGTCACCTCATTCCTGAATTGTGTGAAATTACATTACAAGTATATGTTGCGGATCCTGTTCTCTTTCGTGATTCTTTGCCTAAAGGAGTTTAGTTGAACTTCCTTCTCTTCCAAAAACTCCATACTGTATGCTTACTCAGTTGTAGTTTTTGTGTGTCATTGTTGGGAATGCACCTTATTTCCCTGCATTAACTCCCTCCTCAGTGGTCAACATTCTGTGATATACAGCACATTTGGATAATAAGCACTTGACAGTTTGTTCTTATATGTAGTAGTTCTTAGTTTACAGAATAAGACTTGTCATTGCTCTCTACAAGACAGGTCTCAAATGTTGTGGCCCCCTCTCTGCTCCATTTCCTAAAATAGATTTATTTTCTGTGTCAACAAAGCAGAAGAGCAGATAAGAAGAATGAAGAGGAAGGGTGGGTTGAGGAAGGCAAGGGTTGAGGAAGGCAAGGTGTCTCATATTACATGCAGAATAGAGCTGGGGCAACCTATGATATCAACAACATTTAAACTTGAGAAGGAGAAAGTGAACTCTTCTCAATCAATTTTTATTTTCCTGAAGAAGCATTTTCAGGAATTGTACCTACAGAAGCTTGGTTTCCCTCCTCAATCCTTGGTACCTGAGACTTTTTTCCTTACATAGCTTAAGGCTAGCTTATAAAAACTCAATGCCAGGAAGCTGTGATTGTGAAGGAGCTTTCTAATGTGACAATACAGATTACAGCTTGACTGAAATCCATCCTATGTATTGCTGCTGATTGCCTCTTAACAGCAAGCTTTTCTGTCATCTCTTTGCTGACAGAGCAAAATCCACTTAGATAGGTGGGTACCCATCAGTCAGCAGGTTTTGTTTGGGTGTGGTACTACTGTATTTGTGTCGGTGCACTATTGCAGATGGGCAGGTGAAAATTGGAAGGTGTTGTGAAGAGTGAAGCCATTTTGGGATATGGACAAAACTTTGAAGAAAGAATTGCTCTAAAGAGTGTATGAGGAGATTGCAGACAAATAAACTCCATTTTTGCAAGTTCACTTTTACTTCTTGTTAAGCAGTAAGACTTTTTATGCTTCTAAAAATCTGTGCTCCTTCTTTTCCTTTTTCTTGGCTGGCTGAACCAAGTCAGACAGTTTCTCAACTTCCAGAAATTACCATCAGATTTCTTTTGATTACAAAGCTTACTGTTATCTCTGCCACAAGAGGCTTCCTAGCCTGGTACCTCCATCGTGTGGGGAAAACGGAAACTGCATGATCTTTGCACACATTTTAGAGACTTCAGATTTATTGTATCATATACAACTTGAACACTGTCTATAAAATGCTGTCAGTTATACTTTGTGAAAATGTTGATTGTTCCTTGAAGGTACTATGAAAAAACGAAAATTAAACTCCAAAGGCAGTATTAGATTGTTGTTTTATGTAAATGTACACATGAAGCTATCTTCTAAAATTTCACCTATGATTGGCAGATCTGGAACTTTCTGAAATTTTTGGCAGCTTATTCAAAATCTGTTTATTTTTTACTTAAATATTTAGATTAATTTGATAATTTTTGAAGTACTTAAATATTTTGATAGTTTCTTGCAGTTTTCTGTTCTTTCTCCAAGTTTGTCAAGTAATTCACTTCTCAGGTCTCAAATTGAGCGGGCAGTCCCTTTACATTTGAATTCTGTTCCATTTGGAAATACATGCTTTGAGTTTTCAACATATCTGCTTATTTGAGTTTAAATTTTAAGAAGTGAATTTTGAACAACACCTTGAGCTCTGCAGGGGCATTATCAGTAGAATTTGGATATGTTTTTTTTTGTGTGTGATTGTCTCTGTGGGAGAGATGGGAAGAAGGAAATAATTTTCTTCAATGTTTTCCAAAGTGGTGAAGCCTATTACTGTGATTTCCTTTTTTGTGTGTTTTTTTTTCCTGCTCACTTTGATCAGTGGAGTACTTTTAATACTAATATAGCTTGATTAGATGTTACTGGGTAATAACTGTTGAAATAAACTTGGAGCTTTCATTTTCACCATTACTGTTGTACCTTTTCTCCTGAATGTTGCTGAGGAGAGGGAGTGAGCTTCAGGCAGCGGAGTTGGTACTTTGGGTGCGGCAAAGTCGATACTCCCTGGAATCATAGAGTGATTTGGGTTGGAAGGGACCTTAAAGATCATCTAGTTCAAGCCCTCTGCCAGGGGCAGGGACACCTTCCACTGGACCAGGTTGCTCAAAGCCCCATCCAACCTGACCTTGAACACTGTCAGGAGTGGGGCGTCCACAACTTCTCTGGACAACCTTGTTCGGTCCCTCACTATCCTCATAGCAAAGAATTTCTTCCTAATACTTAATCTAAACCTACTCTTTTTCAGTTTGAAGCCATTCTCCCTTGTCCTGTCACTACAGTTCCTGTCGAAGAGTCCCTCTCCAGCTTCCCTGTAGGCCCTCTTCAGATACTGGAAGGTGCAATGAGGTCTTCACACAACCTTCTCTTCTCCAGGCTGAACAGCCCCAACTTCTCAGCCTGTCTTCATAAGGGAGGTGCTCCAGTCCCCTTATCAACTTTGTGGACCTCCTCTGGACTCGCTCCAACAGTTCCATGTCCTTAGCATGCTGGGGACCCCAGAGCTGGAAGTAGTACTCCAGGGTGGGGCCTCATGAGAGCAGAGTAGAGGGGTTGAATCACCTCCCTTGACCTGCTGGCCATACTGCTTTTGATGCAGCCCAGGATTTCACTGGTTTTCTGGGCTGTGAGTGCACACTGCCAACTCTTGTTGAGTTTTTTGTCAATAAGCATATTTCCACCCAGCAGTGCTTTTGTGTATTTGTACCTCTTGTGGCCCTGGGAGGTGCTGGATCTCTTGTATGTGTGCAGCACAGTAAGTCTGCTGGGAGGGAAGGGGGCTTTAGTTCCTCTGCATCAAAGGTGGCTATGCGTGAGGGAGGTGCTGTGTAGCACAGCCCTCTGCTGTCTGTCACTGGTGAATATCTGTGGAAAGCAGTAGGGATCAGCATTACTTCTGCAGAATGAGGTTAGTTTTGAATTTTCAACATGTAGCAGCAAAAGAAATGGTGGAGTGTTAAAAAGGTACACCCAGACAGAAGTTATAAGGAAAATGGGTTGTGTAAGACAAGATGTTTTTTTGTTTAATCTCTTTAGTTATGAATTCTAGTTTGGATGTGGTTTGATTTCTGAGTGCCATTCCTCAAAATAAGGTTTTAGTTTATAAAGTCCTCCTACTGATACATTAAAGATTAATTTTTAAAAAAAATTCTTATATGCCTATTTATAAGCTGAAAATTTTAAGTATCTTTGTGAATTTGTACACTTTTCCCTCTAGGTTTTATTTGTACTTCATAACTGCTGTATTTGCCACATTAAGTTATAATGACAAGACTAATTAATTTGGCTTATTTGGATACAGCTGCTTCTGGTGGAAGTGACACCTTGCTTTCTATGGAGTGCACATGTGTGGTCTCTGAAAATCCAAATTGAGATGTCAGACTTTTCATGCCTTTCAAACTGTGATCCTCTGTCGTTTTTTACCTTTTCTCTTATTTTTTTCCTCTGCTACAACACACGTCATTTGTGCTTTGTTCTGCTGTCAAAACAAAATAGAGACTTAGGGTTTTTACCTTCTGTCACAAGCGTAGTCCTCAGTGCTGTTTCAGTGTCCTGAGCAGAGGATACAGCTTCCACTTTGCCAGCATGAGAGATGGCAACATAGCTCTGAACATGTGCATACTCAAAGACTGCTGCATTGTTTGTCATTCAAAGTTCCTCAAAAAATTGATTGTATGTACTGTGAACAATGTGCATGTTCCAGCTCTCATGATTCAGTTATGCTATTAAGCAGATCTCAAGTCTGCCACTTGTGCTCCTTTACAGTCATCGCTGAATTTTGAGAAACATTCTGAAAATTTTTCATGGACAGAGAATCGTTATGAGGCAAATCGCAGACGACACAACTCTTCGGAGGGGTTTGATCCTAACATTGGGCAGCCTAATGGAGGTATAATTTGCGGAATGTTGTGAATACGTTTGTCACTGCTTTGTAGCACTCTAGTCAGAAAAGAAGTCTGATAATGATAGCTCATCTATGCTAAATTCTTTTTCTGCGCTAAAATAGCGCTAACGGAAAGACAGATCTTCTGGGAGAGGATGTGAGCACTAAGGGTTGGTTAAAGTAATGTGACTCCAGTTGTATCTCGCTCTTGAGAAGAGTAAGAACTTTGAGTTAGTACACTAGCCAACAGCATTTAAATGAGCAGCCAAAAAACGAGGTTGAATTGTCTTAATGTTGGCTGACTATCCTCTTTCTCTGGTACTGTTTTGTAAATTCTTCCCTGCTGTTTATGTCAATGAAAACTTGTTTATTATGCTATCATATCCCAGAATATAGAGCTGCTGACTTAGCTTCTTTAACAATTATGCAAAAGTAGAAAGTTCTTATAAAATTGTTTGTAATTACATGTCTTTAAAATTTAAATATCTAAGGGCATTTTGGGAGAAAAGAGAGGAGTGATTGGCGTTCCCAAGTCAGAAATGGTCCAGAAAATATAAACCATCGTGGGGGATACCATGGCGGAAGTTCCTGTACTCGTACCAGCGCTTTCCATTGTGGAAAAGGGCAAGGACTTCATGACAGTATCGGTGTACCTGATAATGAAACCCGCAAAAAGGAAGACAAAGAAGTACCCAACCAGTTTGAGGCTGAGGATTTTGTAAGTTAATTGTAGTTATGATAAACAAGGTTACATTTTCTCTGCAATTACCATTTTGCCCATTACAATCTACATCATGAATATGACTGATTTCAGATCATCATATAAGGGATCACCCTTTCCCTGGTAAGAGGGTGTTAGTCATTTTTCCACTAACATGTTTCTCATTTTGTATCCAGTTTTTATCATTATTATTACTTGTGTATTTACGTGAAACTACAGTTGAATTCCAGTTTACTGTGGTATGTGTACGTATTAAATCCTACACAGTTACCTTACTGGAAATCTGAAGTAGTAACAAAGTGATCTTTATGCCAATGGCCTTTTGGGATCCCATGCTTCAACCTAGAATGTAGGATGTAAGGGAGGGGGTGCTCTTTCTCTTTGAAGAAATATACATTGGTTTTTGCTTTCTCTGGGCAGTTCGTGTAATGATATTGGCTGCTGCTTGAGGTGTTTGGTTGGAGAAGAGAAATGAGCGAGCACTGACCTGTTTGGATCACAGAGTGATGTGTCTAGTCTGTCTCCATTTAAACATCTTTGTCAGCAGAGGTCATACTGCTGATGTTACCCTGATTCTGTATTTCATTCATCCCAGAATTCAAGACTTATTTTTTTAACAATGATAAAACTTTCTTTCAGCCATCTTTAAACCCTGAATATGAGAAGGAACCAAACCAGATTAAATCTTTAGCTGCAGGTGTGTGGGGTGAGTATTTTTGATGTTTTTAAGTGCAAAAAGGTAATGGAGATCTGGAGCAGTTTTATTTTGAAACACAGGCCTTTTTTTAGAATTATAGAGGTAGCATTTGAAATTGAGAAAACTAATATTTTTACAATGTAGGTATCTTTTTGTGAAAGAGGTAACACTTCTAGTTGAATATCAGTCAGTTGGTCTGTAGAGGCAGCCACAACTAGGATTCTTTCCTAGAACAAATATACATCTTTTTGTAAAGATGTTAAGAATTCATATGGACATCTATCTTTATTTTCAAGAAGAAATGCAGTGAAGGTGGGTCACCTAAACTAGCGATGTGATTGTTAGTTGAAGGCTTTGTAAAAGAATGCTTCTGCATGATTAGACGTGTTGGAAGAGTTTGGAGAGAAACCTGGGAAGGTTTGAAGGGTAGATTAGCTTGCCGAGATTTAAGGTCTCTTTCTGGAAGCAAATGTTGTTGGTTGTGTTTATGAATTATTTGTAACAAATCCAGTCCTGAGGATAGGCACTGGACAGAACTGTAGTCTAGAATTGTTTTCTCATCTCTGTTTGAGCACATTTGTCTATCACTTTACAGTTCTATGGGCTCTATGTAGTCAGTTGTTTACCCTTAAGAAGGTGTTTAGATTGTGGGGGTTTTAAAG
Source organism: Pipra filicauda (assembly GCF_003945595.2). NCBI lineage: Eukaryota > Metazoa > Chordata > Aves > Passeriformes > Pipridae > Pipra > Pipra filicauda. The sequence goes on along the minus strand of NW_024104795.1, from coordinate 150,517 downwards.
TAATAAATGTACTTAAAATAAAAACACTTCTCTTTATTTAAAAAAATACTTTTAATTAAACATAAAGGCTATTCCTTAAACTGTTACTAATACTGAGATTTTAAATGGTATTTTAACTTGCTGATTCTTGTTATCATACTTTCCCAGTATGTTTTACACTGTTAAGTAACATTAGATGTAGGCCAACCCCTCAATATAAATACCTAATTGCTATGTACCTTTGCAGGATCCTAAACAATTGAACAGCTTTCTGGATTTGTGTGTTTAGCAGCTTTCATGTGAAAATCAATATCTTTCAATGAAAGACCACTGATAACTAAATTCTTTCCTAACCAAGTTGGGAAAAAATATGTAGAAACTTGAGAGAAGGCAAGCTTTCCAGGCTTTTTGGACATCACTCTTCACAAGCGAAGGAAAGAAGAGTTCTGTTAGCCACAAAGAATCATCGAATGGTTTGGTTTGGAAGGGACCTTCAGGGCTCGTCTAGTCCAACTTGCAAGCTACTATTATGCAGTGGCTTGTTACAGCTTTTCAGCTCTGCTATTGAAAACCTTGTTTTGTAACTGAAAAACTGGAATTAAGTCTGCTGTTATTCCCTTTTAAAGGAAACAATATTCGGGACAGAGGAATGTTACAATCCCTTCTAGTACCTGCTAAAAATCTATGGTTCTATTAGATTCCATTTTACCATTTGTGTATGTGATGGCAGCATGCAAGTACTGTGAAAAGTCTTGTCATGAAGTTTAATGAGAGTGAAGCGAACACTTATGACAAGTGTTCTGTAACAACTACCTGCTAAACAAAGCTGAAGTCACATGCACTTTTAAGATAAGGGGTTCTTTTTTAAATGAGGGATATAGTAACCCTGCCTGTGAGATAGAGTTGCTTGCAGGGAGAGGTGATAATCTTGGAAAAGGCTCTTAACAAAGCACTGGAATGCATGTATTTTTTTCACTTTTTGAAAACTTTAGAACTCTTTTTAATGGGTGTTCCTGAAAAATGCTAAATGTCAGTTTCTCTAGTATGACAGGTGACTGTATGTCCCCTGATTAGTGCTCCATTGAACATGGAAATGTTGTAACCTTCAGATGTGCTGTTATACCCATCTAAGGCATGAAGCTAGAGAAACTAGTCATTGACATGGTCTGGAGTAGTGCCCATCTTGTCTCATGTTTTAGAGAGCCTCCATGTGGAGCATTTGGCTCTAAAGTGACCTGTTAATAAATATGTAAGTAGTTATTCTTTTAGAAACCTTAGGGGGAATACGAAAGCCAGAATCTCTTTTGAAGTTTGGGTAAGTATCAACAACTTGATTTTAGAATTGCTGTGTAGGATTCTGTAGAACTGTGTATCTAGCTTCTTTGAAGAATATCTTGACTTTCAAAAAGTGCAGTTCCTGCATTGCCAAATGTAATATTTTACAAATAATGGTTGTAGAAAATGAAACAGAACTTGTGTTTGTCCAGGTTTGTACAATGTATTCTTTTTGGAACTAATACTGAATTAAGTTTCTGATTTATACCTGTTTGCTCTGAACCATAGGACTGTCCAGTACCTTACGAACTAGAAACTAGAAAGACTGTATACACATGCACATACACACACACGTCTTTTTTCTTTTTTTCCAGAGTATCCTTTGAATCCTAAATCTAGGTCTCAGAGAATGCTGGTCATTAAAAAGGGTAATACGAAAGAACTGCGTATATCTGGATTCCCAGCAGTGGGAAATCTTCATTCACAGCTAGTGAGGAATGGAAGTGGCACAAGTGTTTATAGAGGATTAGTCCCCAAGCCTGTCACTCCACCTGCAAAGGTGAGTATTGGATGCTGGTGGCATTAAAAACATGCTGAGAAAAATCATGCTGTAAGTCTGAATATGCTTACTTCCTCTCTGTTCCTAGATTATCATGCTTTCAATTCTTGCTAAGTGCAGCACACTCTGAAAGTGAATAGAAACAACTTTTTCTCCTTTTTAAACTATACTGTAATTGGATCCCTCTTTTTTTTCTCACCCTTTTTGAGAAGTGCAGGAGCTGTACAAGTGAGAGTTAAAATGATGTTTTTAACTAACAGAATAACAGTGCCTTTTGTATATATGATTGTAACAGAAAAAAAAAGAGATACCTAGTGGAGAGGTATAGTCAGCATAGTAATACCTTCAGAATTTATCTCAGTTACAGGCAGAGATGATGTGGGTAACCTATCAGTGTCATTCTGGTCTCTTTCCAATTGCAAATTTCCATGTTCATCTGTAATTTTTTGTTTCAGGAATTTTTCTGTGCTCTTAAGAGCATATGATGGACTAGTTCTTATATCTAACATTCTGGATTTAAAAGGAATACTTTCAGCTGTTGAAGACTTATATTTTCATTTTTAATACCTCAAATGTGAAGATCTTAATTGTTTTGAAATTTTAGTCTTTATGTAAACAGTATTTGTGAGCAGATGAATTGCTCATAAAACCCTCTTTTGCAGAAGAAAACAGATGTTTGCACTACATTTAGGTTGTAGTTATGATTTGTGCTTAATCATTTTTCTGAAGATTCCTGAAAAGAATTCTTTTGTGGTGAATGACTCTTTAAATTTCTGTTTATATTTCTGTTTAGCACACACAGTGGAAAAGCCAAGCAAAAGAAAATAAACTTGGGAATGTGTTTCCTCCCGAATCTGCATATGGTGTTGGCAGTTTCAGTCCTTTCAAATCAACTCTCAAGGCATTTGCTGTAACACAAAATTCAGTGAAAGAGGTAAAGCAATATCTTTAGTTCTCATCAAATCTATAAAACATTTAATTTGGCTATATTAGGGTGGTCAGTAAGTTTTATGCAGAATTATATTAAATATGTTTTTTTGAAAGTTAATGTGTGAGAAAGATGGAAGACACATCACTGGCCTTTAAGTACTGCACAGTTTCCTTTGTGGTTTTAATTTGGAATAGCCCCCCTGCCTTAGGAAGTATAACCTGCTAGGTTTAAATTTCAAAACTGCATGATATCACATGGTCAGAAGGTCCACTATTCATTAGCAGTGCTTCATAAACTTGCATCTCGAGGTTTACATGTACAAACTATGTATACCAAAATACAAATCTCCCTTCTGCTTTTGACTGTGAATATATGTGAAACCTGAAACTACAGGTGCCTTTGTTTTTGGTTCTAAAAGTTTTCTAAATGAATAAATTCTAACATTCTTTCTTTTTCTGACTTCCTACATTAGTGTAATCGGTCAAATTCTTCATCCCCTATTGACAAATCTGGTCAGCCTCGTTTAACAAAATTGACAAGAATGCGAAGTGATAAGAAGAGTGAATTTCTGAAGGCATTGAAACGAGATAGAATGAAAGAGGAACGTGAAGATGAGAATCATGATGTGCAGAAGGTAGTTTTGTTAGGCCTATTGTAGATCCAGCCATAGTAGTTTTCAGATGAACCGTCAACTACTTTTTATTTTGTTGTAAGCAGCTCCTAAGTTGTGGTCTTGGATCTGTAAATGAGAGAAGGGAATTATATTTTGATGGATTTAATCTTCCTCCAGTGCTGCTTAGTAGTTTCATTTTATCTTTCTGCAGTAACTGTTAATGCATGTTAATGACTTACGTACTTGTGTGTGTCTTCGTGTGTGTCTTTGTGTGTGTCTTTAGCAACAATAAAAAGAATAAATTAAGCTTAGCAAACTAACCTAATCATAGATTCATTTATGTTGAAAAAGACTTTTAAGATCATTGAGCCCAACCATTAACCCAGCTCTGCCAAGTCCACCAGTACACCGTGTCCCCAGGTGCCACATTTATATGTCTTTTAAATACGTCCAGGGATGGTGACTCATCCACTTCCCTGGGCAGCCAGTTCCAATGTTTGACAACGCTTCCTGTGAAAAAAATTCTTCCTCATGCCCAACCTGAACCTCTGTTGACACAGAAGCCACACAACTTCAGGCCATTTCCTCTTGTCCTATTGTGCATTACTTGGAAAAAGAGGCTGACTTTGGCCTTGCCACAATCTCCCTTCAGGTAGTTGTAGAGTGATAAGGTCACCTCTGAACCTTCTTTTCTCCAGGATAAACAACTCCAGCTCCCTCAACCACTCCTTATAAGACTTGTGCTCTGGCCCTTCCCCAGCTCTGCTTCCCTTCTCTAGACTTGCTCCAGCACCTCAATGTCTGTCTTATAGTGACGGCCCCAGAACTGGATACAGGACTCAAGGTGTGGCCTCACCAGTGGCCAGTCAGGGGGACAATCACTGCCCTGATCCTGCTGGCCACACTATTGCTGATCCAAGCCAGGATGCTGTTGGCCTTCTTGGCCACCTGGTCACGCTGCTGGATCATGTTCAGCCACTGTTGACCAGCACCCCCAGGTCCTTTTTCACTGGGTAGTTTTCCAGCCATTCTGCCCCACTGCCTGAGGTTGTTGTGACCCAAGGTCTGGACTTGACACTTGGCCTTGTTGAACCTTGTACCTGCAGAACCTTCCTACCCTTCAGCAGATTGATACTCCCACCCAACTTGATGTCATCTGCAAATTGACAGTGCACTCAGTTCCTTTGTCCAGATCCTTACTAAAGACTTTAAACAGGACTGGCCCCAAGACTGAGTGCTGGAGAACCCTACTGGTGACTGGCTGCTGGCTGGGTGTAACTCCATGCACCTCCACTCTCTGGGCCCGGCCACCAAGACAAGAGTGCACCTCTCCCAAGCTGTGGACTGCCAGCTTCTCTAGGAGAATGCTGTGGGAAACCATGTCAAAAGCTTTATTAAAATCCAAGCAGACAACATCCACAGTCTCTTCTTCATCCACTAAGCAAGACACCTGATCATAGGAGAGTATCAGGTTGGTCAAGCAGGACAACGCTGACTGGGCTTTGTCCTCTGGTTGTCCTGTGTGTGCCACATAACAACACTCACACTGATCTGATCCATGACCTTCCCTGGTACCAAGGTCAGAGTGACAGACCCATGGTTCCCCAGAATCTCCTTCCAAACCCTTCTTGCAGATAGGTGTCATGTTTTCCAGCCTCCAGTCAGCTGGCACCTCTGGTTATCTGGGACTGGTGATAAGTGAAAGTAGCTCAGTGAGCACTTCTGCCAGCTACCTCAGGACTCTTGTGTGGATCTCATCTGGCCCCATAGACTTGTGGAGGACAGTGTTTCATACCTTGGATGTTAGTTACCCTGCAAAACAGAAAAAAGTTGGTTGTGCTTCTCAAACCATTTCCTTTCTAATTAGTGTTTAGAGAGCCAGAAGTTCTCTATTCTTGCTCCTCATCATAGGAGCAATAGCCCAATATATGCATAAATAAAGCACCAGTTTTTACTTCCTAAGTGGGAAGGAGGCCTGTAATCTCTGCATATAATATTCATCAGGCTTCTTTCAATCTGAATTGATTGATGCAGTGCTTGACTGACACCAGAGAATATTTGTGTCAATGTTACTAGCCACCAACAAGTTATCATTAGTCCAAGTGAAGATAAATATTTTATTATTCAGAATGAGATTGTGGTGGGGGAAAAAGTTTTCCCCCTGAAGTTATAAAATGATAAACCCCCAGGGGGTGGTTTCCCCTGGGGTTGAACCAATGAGCGCTTGCAAAATATAAACCTATCACCCAGACCGGAAAAGAAGACTTGTAGTTGTAGTTGTAGTTGTTGTTGGAGAGTAACCATGTTGTAGAGCCACAAGGAGAAGGGGCAGGAGCCTGATGGGGGCTCTGCCCCCCCCCAGCCCCCAGCTGGGGGGCTAGAGAGACTTGGAACAGTGTTAGACTGGACTAAGTATCTGTAGCGGAGAAGCTAGGAGTTTTTCTTCTCCACCATGAGCAGCAGCAGGAGCAGTGTATGGAGAAACGGGGGCAGAGAGCCAGAAAGAGATAAGAACTGAAGAAGCAGCAAACCAAGCATGCAGCTAATCAGAGAGACGAAGAGTTGTCTGAAGAGAGAGAGAGTTTGGGTAAGAACTGAAACAAACTCCTCAAACCCCTCTGAGACTTCCTAGAGAGGAGGAGGATGATGGACTCTTACTTGAGAAGAGTCTTGGAGTGCTACAGCACTGCAGAGAGGAGCTGAGAAGCTCAGGCTTCCTGGAGCTGGACCAGGACGACCAAAGGAATGCAGAGGCGGGCTTTGCCCCCCTGCTGCTCTGAAAATCAGAGCACAGGAGCTCTGTAAGGGAATTTGAGTCCCTTGAAGATAAGGACCGTCAGGAAGGCTTCTGCACTTTGTTGATATGACATGGTGAAGCGACCTTTGTCCTGGTAAACGCAGCCCACGGAAGAAAAAGACCCTCGCTTGGAGTCGAAGGGCCGAGAGGGTCTTGGAGATCCCCTTCATGGGTATTTGGAAAACGTGATCCAGCTACAGCTGCTGCACAGAAGAGAGAGAGAGAGAGAGAGAGAGAGAGAGAGACTGATGCCCTAGAGACACTGCTGCTCTGAGAGTGGAAAGGATCTCTTCCTTCTTCCCTCCTGGACTTTTATTTGGAGAGAGAAGAGATGTGATCCATGGTAAATACTGCTTTATCATGGTAGAGATAGTTGAGATTGTGTGTGTAATGTATTGTAATATTTATGTGAAAAGTCATTGTAATATAATCCTTTCACCCCATTTTGAGTCTCGTATGTTGTCTGGAAAACCCATCTCACACTGGGCTGAGATGTGGGAGGGGGGCTTGGACTCAAGAATTGGATTTTGAGACTCTCAAAGCATGACAGAGGTGATTATAAGCATGTTTGCTGTAAATGAGTGGTTGAAAATCTTTTATTAAAAAAACCCCAAATCATAAAATACAAATCAACTAGATAAATGAGTGGTTTTGAGGAATGTTTAATAGGATTCCAAGATATGAAAAAACCAAACAGTGCCAGTGCACATTTCATAAAAGTAAGATTGACTTGTCTGACCCTGATCCTATTTCAGGCAAAATAAAATTTGTTGTAATGGGACTGTAAAACTTACGTATTTTTTGTGTGAGTTAAGATAGGTCTGCATCTTTTCATTACGCTTTTGGGGGCTGAGCACCCTGAGATGGGTAATGGGGGTAGTGTTGTTTATGTGTTCAAGAAATAGACAAATATTTTGATTTAAGATTAAAAAGATACTGGGAAATACCGTCCTGAGATTCAGAATTTTGAAATAATGTGGCAAATCATACTCAGCTGCTGAATCATGCTTAGAAGAAACTATTATCCCCTATATATTAAAATTTTTATTTATAAAAATTTAATATTTTTATGTATTTTTCTTGATAGTATGAGGTGCATTCTTCAGGCACATGATGTAACAGCTGAATGTGTGTTTACTAGGATATGTGTTCTTAGCAATTTCTTGCTGAGCATTCTAAAATTTCTGAAAGCAGACAACACTGTGAGTGGGAAGGAAATGATGACGGTCTTGATTCTGGACTCTGAAGTATGGTTGCTTACAAATGCAGAATTCACTGAATTGCATGATTGTGTCCTGCTGTGGATAATGCTGTTTTATGCCCCATTTGGGGATTTTGTTGTTGAAAAGAGTGTTACTAAATAATGACCATACTCTTTGCTTTTACAGTTGGTAAGACTTCTGAGGCTATTTGGCTCATTAATAAATAAAAGTTACGTGTTGCTGAATGAGTAGAGGAAAAAAGAGACATTTCTGGTTTATAGGTTGAAGACCTTTTAATCCTTGACTGAACCTGAACAGTCTGCTTTCTAAATAAATTTTCTTTAACTCCTATTTCATGGCTAGTAATTTACATTTGCTGTTCACAACAGCCCGAGAAGCTAGGGTGAGTGTACGTGTGTAGGGGAAGTTGTCTGAATTTGAAGAGTAATATACAGTCTTTCTGAAATCATGGCAGAGAATGCGGGTGCCATATTGCAGGTGTGACCTGCCCCTTACACTAAGTAAACTTGAGAGTTCTTTTGCTTTCAGACTTTTCCTGACACACATGGCTCTGGTATTTAATTAGGAACATTGTTTGTAAGTTCAACATACAATAGCCCGTTATTTCTGTAAGTATGAAAGGCAGCTTAAGCAAGTTTGACTTCTAAGGTATGTTTGAAACTTTGCAGAAAGATGTTTGAGAAAAAGCATGGAAGTTGTTTTCTACATTACTTGATCAGTAGCATACTGTAAGATTTCCATAGTATGCAGGTATTGCAAACTCTAGTTCTGTATGAACAGAATTACCCGTGAAGTAGTTTAGAGTCTCTGTGTTTAAACTTCCTTTAATTTAAATGGAATCACTAAATTGCAGCACTTCTGGATATGTACTTGTGGATGAAATTTGCTTTTAAACTTTGTAATGTTGTATAATTTTTAACAGGATGATGAGTCCTTTAACTTGCGTAACAGCAACAGTCATCATGAGCGAGATATAAACCGAAACTTTGAAAATGAAATTCCACAGGAGAATGGCAATGCTTCAATTACACCTCAACAGATCATTCAGTCTTCAACTTTCCCTCAGGCAAATGTTCTTTCAAGCTCACTTGAGGCAGAGCATAGGTATGTATTTCATTATATAAAGTGGGTTCCTTCATGGTAAGTGAGCATGTTCATAAATTTTTACTAGTTTAGAAGTCAGAATCTGAAAACTGAGAACACAAAATGTTTCATGAGTAATGTCAGATTTATCTTTTAGACATGTACCAGTTTAACATGGAATATACTTTGTTTCTGTTAGACTTGCATAAAGTTACTTTACTAAAAATTTGATGTATTTCTGTATAAAGAAAAAGGCAAACTGTGTAGTGACTTCATCTCTCTGATTTTGATCTAAATGTGTTTAGGAGGAACAATGTATGTAATTGCCATTTGTATTAATAATACTTTAAATGCTGCATGTTATGTAAAGCTCTGTTGAGTTTGTTGTCATAATTAAAGTAATTAATTATTTCTGTGGCTGACTGGTTGACACTGTTAGTGATATCACAAGACAGTGCACTGGAAGGTGAGCAAGTAACTTCACAAAAAGGATTGAAACAATTCTATTATTAAAGTAGCTGCACTAGTGATTGATAGAGATGAGAATGATGCTGCTGGAAAAAACTCAGTCTGGAGATGAGCTTGTCATGAGCTTTGTCAGATTCTTACGGTTTTTGGCAACTACAGAGTTGCAGTGACTAATTGGACAGATCTTTCTCTTTTTTGTGATAGTCTATGTGTACATTGGACTAAAGAACTCTCCCTTTTGTAGTAACTGCAGAAGAAACTTCCATTTCCTCTTATTCCTCATGAGTATGAGAATGCCGTTCTGGCATATATTTTAGAAATCTCTTTATTTTTTGTGAAATAGCTTTAATCTCCCTTAACGTTTAAGGTCAACAGATGCCTGGTTTGCCTAAAGAAGGTGCTAATCCTTTTGCCAAAAACTTTGCGGCAATCAAACTTAATATCACCGTTCTTAAATGTAATGGTGTCTTCACCCTCAGATAGCCCCTGTTTTCACAGCATCTTCACATGTAAAACCATCTTATTCCTGCTCAGATACTGCTGTCCCTCTTTTGGTACTAGCTAAATTACACTGATTATTGTATCTTTGGATATCTCAAACTTAGTTACAAGAGGAATCTTTCTTGTTTCATTTCCTCCCCTCATCCCAAAATTCAATCTTAGTTATCATGGCTAGGCTTCGGGAACGAAGATTTGGGAAGGGTCTCTACCCACGTTTGTTACAAGCGCGTTGGTGGCTAAAAAGGCCAATACGAGACAGGCATGTCTGGTTGCAAAAGGCACAGCAGAAAGACTCCTTAGGTGGTAAATTCTGCAGGCCGCGATTCTTTCTGCGTTGCCTTTTCTCCTCAAGGGTGATCCTGCGTGCTTTCTCAAAGGAAGCAGCAGCGTTATAGATGGTGTGTCTCCAGACCTCCTGATTGGAGGCCACAGTAGACCAGTTATGGTGATCAATATGGCCAAGGCTGAGATGTTGTTTCAGGGAGTCCTTGTATCTTCTCTTAAGGGCTCCTCTCATGTGGCAGCCGGTGGCAAGTTCACCATAAAGCAAGATCTTAGGGAGGCGGTGGTCCTTCATCCTGGAGACGTGCCCTGCCCATCGCAGCTGTGTTCTCAGTAACATGGCCTCAATACTTGTGATAGCTGCTTGTTCTAGAACAGATGTATTGGTCACATAATCTGACCAGTGGATGTTTAGGATTGTACGGAGACAGCGCTGATGGAAGCGTTCTAGGAGTCGCAGGTGGTAGCGGTAGATGACCCATGATTCAGATCCGTATAAGAGAGTAGACAGCACTATGGCTCTGTAAACACTGATCTTTGTACTTTTCTTCAGGTGTTTATTTCGCCAAACTCTTTTATGAAGCTTTCCAAAAGCACTATATGCCTTTGCTAACCTGTTGTCTATCTCTCCATCAATCTTACCATCCGAGGAGATGAGGCTACCTAGGTAATTAAACTGTTGGACTGATTTGAGCTCTGATTGGCCAATGGTGATATGGGGATGATGGAAGGCTTCCTGAGGTGCAGGTTGATAGAGAACTTCTGTTTTCTTTAAACTGACTTCCAGCCCAAAGACCTCAGCAGCGTCTGCAAAGCAGGATGTTAAACGCTGCAGAGCTGCTTCTGTGTGGGCAACAAGGGCGACGTCATCAGCATAAAGCAGCTCCCGGACAAGATGGTTTAAGGTCTTGGTGTGGGCCTTCAGTCACCTGAGGTTGAAAAGGCTTCCATCAGTATGATATCGAATGTAGATACCGTCCTGATCATCGAGGTCTGCCATGGCCCTTTGGAGCATCATGCTGAAAAAGATTGTGAATAGGGTTGGAGCGAGAATGCGGCCTTGTATCACACCATTAGTTATTAGAAAGGGCTCAGAAAGTGCATTGCCATAACTGACTTGGCCGTGCTGATCCTCATGAAGTGAGATGATCATTTTGAGGAACTTGGGGGGACAACCTAAATGTTCCAAAATCTGCCATAGACCTTTTCTGCTCACAGTATCAAAAGCCTTGGTGAGGTCAACAAAGGTTACATAGAGACCTTTGTTCTGTTCCCTACACTTCTCTTGCAGTTGTCTGAGAACAAATACCATGCCTGTGGTACTCCTGTTGGCTCTGAAACCACACTGACTTTCAGGTAGAATTCCTTCTGCTATAGCGGGTATTAGTCTGTTTAAGAGTATTCTTGCCAGACTCTTCAAATTCAAATTCAGACTGTTCAAATTACCGTGGTATTACTCTGCTCTCCATTGCTGGCAAAATCCTGCCAAGAATCTTAGTTGTAGCCTGTGCTGAAATATCAGCATATGCTGTTAGCTGAGACTCATTTGTAAGGAAGCCTGACACAACTCTTGACATTATTATGTTCTATAAAAAAGAAATTATATGAGGCCATTTCATCCTGAATTGGTACCCTTTGACGGACACCACCAGTGCTCTTCATGACTGCTCTGTTATCCAGGAAAAGCTGTAGATTGCCTCAGTGTGAGTCTTCATCTTTTCATACTGTTCTCAAGGGGATACACTGCTGCTCCACTAACAGTTATAAGTTATGCTAAGGAAATACATTCTTACTTTTCCACCTGACACAGGTGAAAAAGTACCTTGGAATGAATGTACAGTTTTCACCACACGTAGTGGTAAAACAGGGTCATCTGTGAGGGACCTGAGAACTCAACTTGTGTCCTTTATGTATCTTTTGCAAAGCTTGGAACCTGCTTTTATGTAAGGGTTTGTTTAAAAAAATACTGATTAATCAATGCATTTATTACAGGTCTTTAGACATTTATATAGGCAGACGTTGAATGAGTGTGTGTAGTAAATTACCTGATGCTGTCCTTTTTAATTTAAAGGTTGTTAAAGGAGATGGGCTGGCAGGAAGACAGTGAAAATGATGAGACATGTGCCCCACTAACAGAGGATGAGATGAGGGAGTTCCAAGTCATTAGTGAACAGGTAACACTAACTTAATGTTGCATTGTAAACTTGTGGTTAGCTACCCTAAATGCCTACCTTTCAGGAGGATCTGCAGTAATTTTGATGGTTTGTGATGTTGCTCTTCCAGTATCATTTCAGTCCTGTGCTTTTGGAAGTAAAGTTGCTTTAAAAACACAGGGTGCCAGTGCTGACTGTACCTAAGGACTATTCACAAAATATCAAGGGAAGGGTAAGGGAGTGCTTCTGAGCGGTTTCAGCATTGCTAGTAGTAGAATTGCACAGGCTTTCCAGCTCCTCAACTTAGCCTAAAGAAAAAGAATCTTCTTTCAAGGCAGTTTCCTTGAGTACTCCAAAATCTTCATTTTCTTTCCTGGGAATCGAGAGACATTTAATTCATTAGTAACAACATATGAAAGGGCAATCTAAACTGGATTTTTTCTTAATTGTTTATTTTTATTAGCAGTGTTGAGTATACCTGGTGGGGTCAGTGAGTAGGACTGGAAAGGAGAATCGTGTGTGGTGTTAAACCCGAACATTTGATGTTTCCATAAGTCTAGTTACACACATGCTTGTCTTATTACCCACCTTCTGCATTATGTGTGGAAATGCAGTAATTCCTTTCTTGTTGTAGAATCAGTTGTTTACTTTCTCTTCAGTGTCTTTTACTTTCTGATGACATCAGGTAGACAGACTGGGATACTCATCCCTCACTGCTGCTCATCTTCTGGGCCCCTTCCGTATTGCAGATCCTGCCCTTCTTAGCACAGTTTTTTGCAGCGCTGTGGGAGAGGGGACTGCATCGCAGGAGAGACCATTTGGGAGGAGGCATCTCTGGGGCAGGGTGGGTGGGAAGTGGGTGAACTCTTGTTGACTGCAGGAGTTTAGCACAGTTGGAAGTACTTGAATACAGGTGGCTGGCCTAGAAGTAAAGGTGCTCAGGGGAGTTCTCTTTTTTGTGTGTATATGAAAAGGTAGTGCTGTGGATCCAGTGTAGCCCAGGAATGAAGATGTAGAGAATGTTGAATTGCAACAGATTGTTATGTTTGGCTTTTTCTTTCTCTAAATGTGTAATGTTTTCACATTTCAGTTACAAAAAAATGGCCTTCGGAAAAATGGCATTTTGAAAAATGGCCTCATCTGTAATTTTAAATTTAGCCCCTGGAAAAACAACACTTTCAAACCTGCTCTGGAGAATGAGGATTCTGAGACGAGCAGCAGTGATACATCAGATGATGATGATGTATGAAGACTTATGTAACACCTGTAGAAGCCCGTTTTTTCCTCATGGAGACTGGAGATGTGTAATCCAAAAAAAAATAATTCTAATTTATGTAATAACATGCCCAATAGAGAACGAATGATGGGACTTTCCTCTGAAGGAAGCTAAGAATGTTTTGTTAGGTGTGTTGAAAATCACTATAATTTGTCTGTAAACAGATGTTGTAGAATGAGGTGTTGGGTTGACCCAGCATTGACTTTCATCACTGAAACATTTCTGACTAGCAATGTGACAATGATATAAATCAGACTTTCTCAATTAATAATAAAAGCGAAGAATTGTGTAATGTCTTGCAAAGCTTCTGTCTTAAAATGTCTAAGAAAAAAAGGGCAGCTCGACACAGCGTTTTGCTTGCCAACTCATTTCTTTCTTACAGTGGAAATCATTGAGTCCACTTTGTACGCAAAAAGGGCAATGTAGCATGTTGGCTCAAATGAGCAAAGTGCACTAAACCTCTTTTCCTTAACTGAGCTGTTGAACTGTTCTACTTCCACAAATAACTGCTCTTCAGCCACTTGTAGTGTCGTTGTTGTTATTAATGGCAAAGGACCCTGATGTTACAGTTCCAAATTTTTAGAATTAACCTTTGAATTGAAAGCTTTAAAGAGTATTGCAAGACCCTTATTCTCACAGTGAAAACATTTCTTATGGGAAAACAGTGTGATTTTACTATTCAACATGCAGAAAAATCATTACACTGACTGGATTTGTCCACTACATGGGAAATAAACTGATTTACAGAGTGTTGTCTCAGTGCTTAGCATCATGGGTATTGTTTTTAAATCTGCTAAGTTTTGTTTTCATTTATATTAAATGTACTCTGGCATCAATGGCTGCCTTTCAGAGTGAGGTGAAAATACTTTCATCACAGATCTTGCTTTTATAGCACCAGAATTATATCTGTGCAATAACCACTTGTTTTGCTTAATTTTTGTCAGACTTTTTATTTATGATTGTGCATTTAAAAACCAATATTGTATTATTTATAGTTTTATTTGGTTTATTTTAGCTGTTTAAATATTTTCCACAGTTTTACAGGCTGTGTAGCATTAATTCATAAGAACAACTGCTCTCAGTGATGTCATATATGTTTATAACATAGCTTATATATATATATATAGACATTCCCCTTCAAGATATTTTTAAATTGTACTATTTCTTATAGGAAATTATTTGCAATTTAAAACTCTAAAGCAAGCAAAAATATTTATAAAGTTGAAATTTTGGCCATATTTCTTTAGGAAACTACTTTTTTTTATAAGGTGGCATCAATTTTAGGCCAAAGTTAGTATGTTTCTCTTTTTATTTATTATTAATTTAAATAGATATTTCTATTCAAGAGGTCAATTTTTGTATTAGAAGGGGCATGAAAATGTTGATGTAGTTAATTTTAGCATGGTGCATTGAAATACTCCATTTTCTAATCTAAATTTAACAGGATAAAAATGTTTCTTTTTTAAAGAGAAAACTGCCATATCAGTAATGAAGTCTTTCCTACCTGCGTGCCCTACACACCTTTCTCCTTTCCCTCTTGCAGGTTTTTTTTTACTAACTTTGACACCTTGGTGTAGTTTGTTCACTTTTTGGTTTTCACATACTATCAACAGGATATTCTGCCTATCCTAATTATGTGGTAGTATGTGAATGCGCTACTTTTAATACTAAGTAAAAACTTTTTTGCCTTGGTGTTTCTCAAAGTGGAATGTAGACTCTTCACCCTCTCTTTATTCAGTTTAGTAACAAGTGTCACTTCTGTAATTAACCCTTTGGGAAGATAATGTAATTATATAAGAATTGTGTTATAATTTTATAGACTTAGGAAACTTAGAAGTTGGAACTGAGAGGGAAAGTTCTCTTCAGAGAAAGTAGAAATACTAGTTATACTTGGTACTTCTTTTTGCTAGTTTATATCCTGAAACTGGTAATGGAAGGAATGGTTATAATGAGCTGCGAGCAGAGGAGGTAACAGGAGTTGGGCCATGGTTTTACTTTGTAGAATGAAACACCTTTACAGCCTTTGTAACTTTTTTGCTAGTGTGTGGCTTCTTCACTGGTGTGTGCTGATAGTTTTGGATTAATTTCTAGTCCTGTACAGTGGTTTGTTATGCCAGTTCAGAGACCTGACAGAGGTCTGTGTAGTCTCTAGCTTAAATGGTTATCTGCCTGCTCTGTTATTTCTGTTTTCCTTCACAGCATTGTGGAAGTGGGTAAGGTTTGTTATTTCCACTAAGGAGTTGGATTGCTTTCTGTTGTATTTACTTATGGCAAAGCTGCGTGTTCATCATCTTTTGTGTCACTTTAAGAAACTCTTTCTTTAGTCACTCACTGTGGAACTCTTTTCAGTTTTTTTATTTTCCTGGGAGATGTCACTTGAAACAATGTTTGGTTTTCATATCTTACTTCCATAAATGTGTGAAAGTATTTTATTGCACTGTTCCCCGCCCTTTTGTTCAGTGCTTGATGAGAGAAAGCAGAATGAAACCTGATTCTCTAGCATTTAACAATAGAACTTTATCCTGACTTTGTTCCTTTCCCAGGGCAATTTTAGTAGTTAATTGGCCTTTTTCTTCTCTCATATGTAAACCATGATCCACTCCCAGGATAAATCCTCTCTTGTTTTTTTGCTTGAGCAAATGTCTGCCTTCAAGGCTTAAGAAGGTGGTGACAAAGCTTGCCCATTGCCATGGTAGGTACCAGTAAGCTTTGAATGGTAAAGAACTCTATCTGGAGAACTCTATCTCTGCTGGAGATAGTTTGTCAGTGCTGGGCTGAAAGAGCTTGACTTTATTGATGGTAATGACTGATTGCTGCGCACAAACATGGCACAGCTGTATGGTTTGCAGTCCCTACCATTTCTCTTCATCATCCTGGCTTTATTGGCAGGGAAGCATCTGTTCCTGGTTCCCCGTTCCAACCCTCTTCAAAAGCGAAGAGGGGTGATAAGTCATACATTTTTCTCATCTGCTATTGATGGGGGACGTGCCCTCTGCCTGCTGCTGGTGTTGGGGGGGTACCTGTGTTTATGGTGGGGAGCTGGGACTCCTTTACTTCATCTAGGATGACTAGAGGCCTCCATCACTGACTTGTGTGGGGTCTTCCTCTCTGTTAAGGAGGAATAGAGGTTGTTATCTTTCCTGAAAAGAGTGTTAACTACAGTTAGGGTGTCCACTGATTCATATTGGATCCAGTCAAAATTCTGAAGAAGATTTTTATGGTCATCCCAGTTCTTTGAGAAATGTTACCAAATGTGAAGGAAATTAGGGTTTATTCCCCCATGCAGTTGCCTGTGGAGGAAAAAAAAATCTGCTTGATTTGTGATGGGGACCTCAACTTTAGTGTTTCTTCTTTAAGGAATATCTGTTCTACAGTAAATACATTTAAACTGCTGGCTGCTAGAAACTGGAAGGAGTTTAGTCAAAGATGTCTTTGTTTTCCCTTTTTCTCTTTTCTGCTGGGCACCGGTTGAAGCAGTATAGTCAGCTGCAGGGAACTTTTGCTCTGATTAAGAATTATTGCACTTGTGCACCAAGAATTACTGGCTCATTAGGGTAATAAATGTGTTGACTAGCTGGTCAGCTTTCCTCATGCTGTTAACTTTCCTCCTCTGAGCTGTTGTTTTTAGTCATCAGTGAGCTTTATTGCAAAATGAATGGGGTCTGTTTCATGCCCTGGATATCTGCAGCCTTCCCTAGAGGTGTGTTCCGTGCATCTCTAGGAAATGGTTTCACTAAACCAGCTCTAGGAGTGATCTGCAGAGCAGTCTGGCTCTGGGTGAGGCACAGGGCAGTTGTCAAAAAGTCTTCTGTCTCAGGAGGTTTGCGCTTCCTCCGAGATTTGTAAGCAACTTCTAGGGTCTTTCTCTTAGTGGGTTGCAGTCTGGAAAAGATCTTCAGACAGGTTCAAGAAAAACTGATACCTTAAACCAGTTTGTCAGTAGAGGGTACTGCTGCTTCTGAATGCAATGCCTACCAAAGTCTGTTTTGTCACAGTCTCTTGTGCGGATCAGATCATCTGATGGGTGTGTGAGCTCTCACAGGACCTATAGTGGCATGCATTTCTTAAATTCCTTACCTGAGAGTAAGCTCGATAAAGCAAATAGCAGGTCATGACGTGCAGCTGTGATCCTGCTTACACTACCATGGTGTCCTTGGTATGGTGGCTTCCTTAGGATTCTTTTTCCTTCTGTGTGGTAGCTTGATGTCTGGGGGCTCTGTGCTATTGTAATCTTTGCATCTCCCATCTCCCATTGCTTCCTGCTGAAGACTGCTGAAGTTCTACCATCTTTATCAAGTCATGGAGCTCCTGTCTGAGCTCAGTGCATCATGGATGGGTGAAAAATGATAGAGCTTTGAGTAATTTAGCATACATGTGCACACACTGTGTTGCATACATGTGCTCTGTTACAATTTGAATGCAATACAAGGGGACATTGTAGAATTGTCAGCAATAATCTATTTTCTGTGCTTGCCATTTGTACCTCTTGGTGTTAGTGGTGGTTCTTGTCATGAGTATCACATTCTTTCCTGCCCAGGGTATACAGGACTTAAATTACAGCCAGGCTGAAGGGCCTCTTCCTCAATTATCAGGTTCACTTCTTTTCCCTACAACATTGCTTTAGGTAACAAGGCACACTGTTTGGAAGTATAATGCTGGAAATGGGGTGATCTGTAAGGAATTGACATATACTGTAAGCAGCCAGCTGAATCAAGCCACCGTTCATGCAAAGCTTCATTACCAAAAGCTGAGAAATAGTTCTGTCTGCATTGGAAGGCTGTTTCAGGTAGAAGCTCGAGTATGAATGTAAATTACACAGATACTTTACTAAATCCTCACATGAATATTTATTTTTCTTTGCTTCAATTTCTTATATTGTCCATCTCCAAAGGGGGCATGCACAAATGATCTTTGTACAGAATAAATACATTTTCATAGTTGAGATGAATGAATTAGTTATTTTGAAAATGCGGTTTGGAAGGATCTGAATGTTTCAGTTAAACTATAAATTAGTATTATTTAATTATTAGTCTTTTATTTTATAAACTGCTAAATAACAAACACAGTATTGCAGGTGAAACTGGTGATACTGGCTGTGGTTATGGCTACCTTTTGCTTCCAGTGGAAGGATCTGTTCACCATCAATTAACTGCCAAATACGCAATGGAACCAGTTTTCCCTGGCTGACCAAGTCACTCGGGATGCAGCTGCAGGGTGGGAGAGCCCAGCAGATGTGTTGAAGGCAGCCACGACCCTGGAGAACTCCATGGCGGAAGAGGGAAAGGAAATTTTAGTGACAAAGATAAATGGAAGCAAATGGGCTCGTAATTCTGAAAAGAAAGTTCTGCAATATGTTTCTATCCTGATCATGTGGTGACAGTCTTGTGTTCTGCTGCCAGGGAAGTGTTCCTCCCTGCCTCTTTAGGGGCTGGTCTTGTGCTAGAAGATTACAGCCAACATTTGGTCCATGTGATGATCCCAGATTATGCAGTTGCATTGTAAGAAAGTCAGCATCTCAGGTGGTTCATGTAGGAGTTTGATGTGGTTCTTTTATTCCTTGTCTGGTTTGGGTTTTTGGGTTGTTTTTGCTTTAATGTTGAGAGAACATAAAGCTGGTCAGGACATGCTAGGTTTAACAATGATCAAGCAAGATGTTGATTTTAGTGGATGTTTCTGAAAGTTTTTATTTTAACCTTGGTAATTTACTCACTTGAAGAAAATGGACCACACTGTGGGCTAATCACAAAGATACAAAGATAAGGTAATATTGACGGACTCAGTACAGGAGTACAGACGCAGTTAACGAGGAGGGGAGTAGTTCTGTGTTCTGTGCACAGCATGGATGATGTGTTAAGTAGGTAAAAAGAAAATACTGCAAGGCAGGTGTCCTTAAGCATATATGCTTATGCAATTAAAGACTAACAGGTAACACATGCCTGCAAGGGCCTGAGGGTTGCACAGGCTTGTGCTTCCTGGCCTTCAGCAAGGTTCTGTATTTCTCATCTTGACCTTAATTTTCTTTGAATACCCTTCTTGTGCCACTTAACAAAGGCGGTCCTGATGTTAGAATAGTTTCTTGTATGAATGGGAAAATTAAGACTGAAAAAAGAGATTAGAAAAGAGCTAGAGCTTCTGCAAAATCCTGAAGGGATTTTTAGGAGCAGGCACAGTTCTGTGGGTTCTGAGGATGAGAGTGCATGCTCGAAGTAACCTGGGGTGTAGAAGTGCCATTACCTAAAGGATGCATTGCTGCTAGAGTTGGGGAGAGCAGCTACAGTGCAGACTAAATATGCATTTTCCTTAAAGTTTTGTTTTTGTTTTTTGATACTTGTTTTGTTTGGTTGGTTGGTTTTCTTGTTTGTTTGGTTTTTATTTTTCTTTGGGTTTTGTTTGTTTTTGTTTTGGTTGTTTTTTGGTTTTTGTTTGGTTGTTTTTTTTTTTTGGTCTGGCTGCTGTTAAGACTTCTGAAAGGCAGCTTGCTTCACCTTTGAATTTTTGGTAGATTTTGTGTTGCAGAAACTGCAAGTCCATAGCAAAAGGACCTGCCCAGAAGCTGGTCCACTTGGGCAAAGGCAGCAGAGGACACAGACATGACACCTTCACCCACTAGGACTCACTGGGTTCTTTCCCTGTGAGGTACCAGGTTACCAGCAGGTAGCAACTACAGGTAGAGCTGGCCTCAAGGAGTGCGAGTAGAGAGAGAAGGCTGGAGCAAAAACTGCTCTAATCAAGAGAGGAAAACAATTTGTAAAGAAATAGTAGTAAACAAGAGTGAAGAGACCTCTGCAGAGGCATTGCTCTTGGGGCTGGGTGGTGGAAGAGATCAGTGTTAAGCAGAAACAGCTGGATGAAATGAAGGATGGTCAGCTTGGCTCTGCTGAAGAGGGGCTTTGGCAGTGCTACCACTGTGGATCAGGAGCTGGGACAGAGCTGCTTGGTGGGGCTGTGGGAGCACCCTGGGGGAGAGGTAGCCAGTGACTCCTTGGTGCTGTGCTGGCTGCAGGAGCAACAGGAGCCATGAGGCTGGGGGCTCAGTAAGGTTAGGGGAGCTCAGAAACATGCCGAGGGAGGAGAAGCTGCAAAGAGGAGGATGAGGACAGATGGAAAGTGGGGATTTAAAGCTCCAGGCTGAGCTGGAGGGTTTCATAGGGCAGCCCATACGTGGTGCAGGCAGGAAACACCTGCAGGTGGGTGAGTTGGCGTCTGAGTGCTTTAATGGTGTTCAAGTCCAGTCAAAGAGTAAATGTGGAAGCAAGTGGAGGAAATGTGGGTGAAATTGTTCTGGCTGAGTAGTGAACTGCTCAGTGGTGTGTGGATGGATGATGCAGGGGAGTTAAGCAGAGGAGCCTGGTTCTGCAACTGCTTCATTGTTATTTTTTTAATAAAAAGTAATAAACCCATCTCTGCTATATGTGGTAATTTAGGATTTACCAAATCAGGATGGGCAGACCTAGTTAACTAATAAGTAGAAAGCCTTAGCAAAGAAGAAACCTTGTTGATTACCTTTGAAACAGTGGTAGAACTGTGAGGTTACAAGGGTTATAGTAGTGTTGGCTTTTTTGGGAGGTGAGCCCCTTGCCCCTCTGGGGATGCAGTGAGCCTTGTGGCGGGGGTGTGTGTGTGGACTGGGGAAAGGTGTTTCTTAACACTGCTCACGTTGGGGGTGCCCAGCAGCAGCAACATATGTATCAGTGTATGTACAGAGTGAGGAGCAAAACCTCAACAGGCAAAATTTTGTCATGAAATTTTCAAAAGAATAATATATCCTATAGAATTCAGTGCTGCTGAGGGGACTGGCATCCTTTAGCTCTCCTCTACGTGTGTATTAATTTCCCGGGTCTATCGATGGCACTTGAGCAGAAGGGTTTCCAGTTGCGCTGGTGCCTGCAGGCTCCAGAAGAGGGTGCTGGAGATCTTTGGCTCGCTTTGCTTCCTGCTCCTGCTCTATCACAGTTTAATGCAACTATTGTTAATCTGGCTTCGTTTTTCTGAACCAGTGTAACTACATATTCTATGCTTTTCTAATACTTTAATACCAACACCTAAATGCAGAGACAATTGCACTGTTCATAGAACTGCTCTACTTTGGTACAATTTATGCCTGTACTCTGGCATAAATGCCCGCCTGAAATGGCTGCCTGCTGTTGGTTGGAGATTGGCTAGAGAAGTTCTTAAGCACAATAGCCTGCATGTATAGATCTACTATAGATCGTGGAGGGCAAGACAGTTCTGACATATTTTTAGCTACAACAACTCTGTGGGTACAAGAACGTTTGTTAAAAGAAAAGCTTGGAGCAAAATCTGTTCTGCTGTAATTCTCCCCTAGAGTAGATCCCCTATTTGAGGTTTGCTGGTTGCAATCGTGCTGCAATGATGCTGTCTGAAACTCTGCAGTTAGCTTTGGGGAAGACTGATGTTTTTCAGTCAAAATTTAGCCTCTTTTCAGATATGTGCTAAACAGTGTTGAGTGTTCACAATAGGACGGGTACTTCTTTGCTTTTTTTAAAAAAAAGGCAGTTAAAATAGACAACAGAAAAAGGCTTATTCTGATTCTGTTCATCACAAAAAGCTGACACTAGAGGACAGAAAAGATACAGTTGAGCCATGCTCTCATTTTTGCATTTGCAGCTAGATTGCTTCTTTTCCAACTTAGCATGAGAGGTTTTTTATAGTCTGCAACTTGCAGCTCACTTCAAGGAATTTTCTACTGGATTTTTGTAAGAAGTTTTAATCTCTATCCTACTCTGCAGTTCAGGTGCTGATGGGAACGAGTTGGTGCTTGTTCGAAATGAGCCATGAGCACTTCCAACAAGTTTTTGTGGCTTTTGGACAAAAATCTTCAAATCTGAGTTCCTAGCGTTAAGCGCCTTTATCTGGACATGTAATTGCCTCATTTTTCAAAGATGGAGAGCAACTCCATTCCTATTCACCAGTGGGAGTAACAGATACTGTGATTGAAAACAAGACTTCACAGCTTGATTTTAGCCTTCTAATTAAAAGCAAATTTGTTTTAACTGTCTAGACCTAAGGGAGTTAGGGAACATGTATTGACATGCTAGCCTGTCTTTGGGATGAGAGGTCATACTCTGCTTCTTGCTCAGGAAGATGGACAGCACTCCTCCCCAGTTTCTTATGTAATTACACTGTTGGGAAAGAGATGCTGCAGGTGTTTGTGTCCTCAGTTAAATGCCCTCTAGTTTCTTGATGACATTTGTAGTTGTCAGCACAACATCCTGCTGTAGGGAATAGGGATGTGTGGGGCTAGAAAGCTGCTTAAGGATTTCTATAAATAAAAATCAAGGACTGTATGTGTAATGGAGGTCATGCACCTACACAGTACAAAGCTCTTTTATGGTAGGACTTTGGGGATTCCTGGAGGTCCAAGTGAAATAAAGCTGCCTGTTGTTGTCTCCAACTCCTTGGAAAACAGCAGATATCCACCCAAGAATGGAGAAGTAAACCCACAGGTCTTGTTCTTGTTACTTCTGTAGTGGATATTCCTTCATCTGCCTACACAAGAGTTTTTGCTAAATCTCTCATGCAAGCCTCCACTTTGCTCATCGTTTAAATCACAGCCTAGATTTTCACTCCTTTAAAAAACCAAAAA
Source organism: Pipra filicauda (assembly GCF_003945595.2). Taxonomy (NCBI): domain Eukaryota; kingdom Metazoa; phylum Chordata; class Aves; order Passeriformes; family Pipridae; genus Pipra; species Pipra filicauda. The sequence goes on along the minus strand of NW_024104795.1, from coordinate 127,770 downwards.
TACTCTAAAATACGCTTGCGAAGAATAATTTAAAAGAAATCCTCTGCCCTCATCTTTTTCCACTCTTTCAATTACTTTTTCTGCCCTTTAAGAAGCGCTTCAGCATTTCAGTTCTCCCTTCACTCAGCAGCAATATCCTGCAGTGTTTCAAACCTGAGGATTTCTCCCGATTATGCCAGAGGCAGAGCAGATTACATCTTTCACATGTTGATGATTGCAGAGATGGTGCAAAAGTTGGGGTGTGCGCAGTGCCTTGCATGCTGCTGTAAGCAGATGGCATCGCCATGCTGCAGTGCTTGAGGCAGGGCTGTGCAGCACAGGGAATTCTGAGGGCTCCAGACCCATTAAATTATTTTCATTGCCTGTAAGACAGGCCCAAATAATTCCTTTTTATAGGAAAGAACATTCTGTAGTCTATCTTGCTCTACTGGTAAAGGCAGAATACATAAAACAGGCTGTTAGGACTGAAAACAGGTGCTTTGAAGAATACACTTGGGCGTGCAGTGGATGGACAATAGAGCAAGATGAAATATAAGAGAGCTAACTAACCATCTCAAAAATGTCACTGCAAGATGTGATGTAAGCATGCAGTAGGTTCTAGAGGTGAAAGAAATTAGAAAATGTACTTTTCTTCAGCTGAAGTATCAAAGTTTTTTCTGGTTAAACCTTTTATAACTTTCTTTTGGAAATGGCGTTGCAAGAACATAATAAAATCTATTAAAAAATACATATACATTGTAAGTTTGCTGATTCTTTTTTTCTTATCCCACAGTAAACTCTTTAAAACCAATGCATATGAGTGTGTGTATGTGCATATACATAGAAATTTTTACATTGTATAAGGACTCTGAGAACAAACTGTGTTTTGGTCCTTAGTTTCTTCTTGAGCCATCTCATTTTCTGTGGAATGTTTCATTTTTTCTGCCTTCTCTGTAAAAGGACACACTGCCTAGAAGTTTACACTGTTGTAGTTGCAAAGGCCCAGGTATCCAATGGCACATGGGTTAATCCAGTGGACAGAGATGCAGCTTTTGCTGAAAGTGCTTGGTTTGACACAACATGAGGAGGTTCAGAGGAGCACCTGACTGCAGCTTTGTGCAAGCAGAATATGCCCTTTTCCTCCCACCAGGCTGAGTTCACCTCCCAAGACTAATAACAAGTTACTGTCTATGTTTGTTACTGATTAAAATCCTGCCTTGGTGAAGCAAAATATCATCTCTCTGCTAAGGCTTGAGTGCTCACAGGTTATTTTCAAGTGTGGTAGGTATGGAATGAGTAAGTCTAAATGAGGATCTGAGAAAGTAGATTGGGTGTAACTATGCTGTCTCTTTCCTGACCTGCCTACTCAATAACCTGCAGATGGCATCTCTGCAGGCTTAATACTTGCAGATCTCTCCAACATCATTCTCTTCAGTGGATTCTTCTTGTTTTTCAGTATATACTAAAACATATGGTAAAGTAAAATATGTTGAGCAATTCTCTTCCAAGTGGGGAGTCTGGTCTATCCCTCTGGCATGCTTTCTCCCTGTGTGAGGAGCATTACAGGGCACGAGGCTGTTGCTGGAGTCCCTTCTGGGGTCACTGATGCCAGTGAACCCACCAAGCATAGGAAAAATGGCTCCTCTCTTCAGGACTTTGCAAGAAAACCAATTCTTTTTTCCTGGGATATGTGATTTATATTTATGTTTGAGTAGTGAATGGCTTACTATGCAGGGAAATCAGAGGCAACCTTTCCAAAGGTTATTTACCATATGTCTAAAAGCCACAGTGTGTAATTGAGAAACAGAGAATTCATCTCACAGTGTTTGTACATACAGTTTAATATATTCTGGGGTTAAAGTGAACACTTAGTCCAATGAACTCATCATGTTTGTTGTTTTTATAGACCTTACAACGTGCTTAGGTTTACATTTGGGAAACAAAAGCAGCAATCAGCAGCTCTTGGCTTTCATGTATCAGATCTTTCCTAAATGGAATGCAAATACACTTTTGTAATATTTAGCTTTGTGTTGACATTATCTATTATATTCTTGCCTAGCCATCAAATGAATAAAATAGATGGGTAGGGGCAAAGTAAATTTTTTTCAACAAATATTGATGTAACTTGCTACCTGCTGGTCTTAAGGCTTCGTTTTCATCTCTGTTTATTAAGAAATGAAAGTAATTAACTTTACATATTATTGATTTTGAGCATTTTCATTTTCATATTGATTTAAGCAATTTTCACTTTTCTTTCCAGATCTCTGTAGTATTCCTACACTCAGATTATATAAACAGCAAAGCTCCCATGCATCAGAATAATATTGGATTTGTAGCCATGCAGGGAGAGCTTGATAAAACCATTTTTTTCTTTTCTACTGAAAATCAAGATTTTCTTGGACCTAAGACCAGATGTGAGTGTTCATGTAAGTATGCTGATTTGTATTTTATGAGTTCTAAAATCTTATTCTATTCTGGTTCTACAATCCTCAACAAAAGCACTGGGTTGAGTTGGTCACATAATATTTATGAATTTTTTATGTAGCTGAACTGGAGTTACACAGCTTTCTTCAGTAGGAACTTTGAGATCGTAAGATTTCGCTGAATCACAGAATGTTGAAGGTTTGCAGGGACTGCTGGAGGTCATCTTGCACAACCTCCTTGCTCAAGTAAGGCTGGCTGGAGCTAGTTGCCCAGGATCATGTCCACATGGCTTTTGAACATCTCCAGGGATGGGCAATGGGTTCAAAGTCATCCAGATTGCTCTTGCTTGTGGAGGTAATGTGACCCTGGACTGCTTGCAGTTCCCAGCTTCTGCTGGGGATCATCTCCAGGGCTATGCCACCTGGGCTCCCTGCTGTAGTGGTGCTGGTTGCTTGAGGCTGTGCCATTGTGGCCCAGTGGCAGACAATTTGGGGGGCTGTGATTGGGCTGGACTGTTGTGTGGCTCCAGGACCTCTGCAGCACTGTGCCATGCTGTTGTACAGCCAGAGTGATCTCTGCCAAAACACAGTGTGCCCTGGCACTGAGATCTGCTCTACAGAGCTGCTGAGGGGAGGTGATGTTCAGAGCTGCCAGCCCATCCTGCTGCTTAGGAATTTTCCCTGGTATTGCTGCTGTAGGCACAGTGTGAAAGCACTTGCGTACCCCAAATATGATCATCCGCAGAAGCCTGCCAAGCCACCCTGGACATTGCAGGGTGTCAGGTTCTGGCTGCTGCTCTGCCAGAACCAGAGCAGTGCTGGAAAAGGGTTCATCACCAGTACAGCGCTGTATGATTGTAGTCACCCTGCCAAGCCTTTGTTGATTGCTAAGTGCTAAATAACTGCTGACAGCAGAGAGCTGCCTGTGTTCACTGTATCAGTTGGTCCTCTGTGTTTATCACCAGCGAAAAAAGCACACAAAGGGAGGGAAACTAGAAGTGAAGTGGATAGGAAGGCACAGGAACAAGCTTTTCTTTGTCTTTGTGCAGTATTTGTAGGAAATGTTTTAGAAGGCCTAAATACCTGGCATTTGACCACCTCAGAGGTGGTCCTTTTGCAGATGGAACTGCTCTTCCAAGCTGAGATATCCAATAGTACTATGTTGTCAGGAGTGTGAGAATAATCTTAGGGAGGGAGAGGGGGAGAAGTAGTCCTTGGAAAGAAGTGTGTAACCCATGTCCAGCAGAGTGGTACCAGCTGCCAATGTGATCACATGGAGATTGTGGAGAAAAAAATGGTTGTTTTTGTTTCTTAGATTCCTCCAGGTTCTTGAAAGTTCAACTGTGAACACAGGAATGTTTTTGCCAAGACAAACAATCAAGTGGATATTTAGGAGAGCAAAACAAAACAAAAAACCTTCAGAGTTTGGGAAAAAACTTCTGAATGGTTGGAATCAGCAGCAGGTTAAAAGCTTGTGTGTTAGTGGTAGTGTCTAAAGACCTGGTAATGTCAAACAATGTTTGAAGCAGGGTGGAGGTGGGAGCAGGGGAGAGCTACTACTCCCAAACAGCTTCCAACCATTTAGCCAGGGCATAATTCACTGGAATTAAGAATGTGAAGAGGTTTGTGTGCAAGATGTGCCACTCGCTTGAAATCAGCACTAGTGTGTGACCTAAAATAGTGAATATTATACAAATTGAAGAAGTGCATATGTAACTAACTGGGAGGACAAACATGTTAGCTCTGCATTTCTGCTATGCCAGCACATGAAGAAAATGAGCCTTCCTGATATCCCTACACAACTTTTTCCCATTTTTCATAGAACACTCCATCAAAACAGAGCCAGCTCCAGGGTCCATATGATCTTCAGTGAGGTTGTAGCTACTTCCCACCAGCTATACACAGGCATTGGGAAACTGGAGCCAAAGTAACTGCTCATATTGTGCTGGAGCTGGTGGTAGACCTGGTGAAGGAGACCTTTCTGCTGGCACCCATGCTCCCTCCTTCCTGCGGGTTTGTGGTACCATCAGCTGATGCTGGGGAACATTGCCAGGCGAATTGACTGGTGTACTCCTCTATACTTATTATTCCTGTTGTTCCTGTTTCAGTGGCTTTTGTCTTGCTTAAGTAGCAAAGTAATTTTATCTGCCTTCCTTCTGGTTTCCAGTGTAACTAGCCAACTGTCCTATGATAATTCAGTTACATAGCCCTGGCTTTTAAAACTTACAAACCACCCTTTTCCCAGTGAAGGTGAAATTGTGATTAAATATTTCTGCTTATTAAAATGTACTCATAAAACGGAACTATTTTCACATTTTTCTAAACAGTCTTTGATGTAATATTAGCAGTTGTATAATGTTACTTTTCATACCACTATAAGATGGCTCTATTTTATATAGCAGTGGAATGAAGTGGAAAACAGGCAGCAGGTTATTTCCACAGCCGTGCTGATGTTCCTCCCTCCTGTTGTGCACACTTCAGAAACAGGTCAGACTTTCCTGAAACACATTATTTTCTGTGAATGTCTTTACAATCTGGACAGACTTGGACAGAACTATTAATAGGATTTAGGTCAGCAAGAAAAGGAGAGATCTGAGGTTTTAGGGGTTAAGGTATTGCAGAGAAGGGAAACAGACAGGTGGCAATTCTTCTAATAGACATGTACTTGGTGCTCTTAACACTGTGCAGGGGAACCAGTGCCCAACTCTCTGTCGGCTCCCTTCCATCACACTTAATCAGATGTGCATGCAAATTAATGAACCCATTTTCAAACAAGTCCTTAATCAAGAGCTGGTGCTATAATAATTACATCCTAGTTCCTCGAGGGCTTGTTGAAGTACTTTCTGCTTTAAGGACATCTTTGGCTTGAAAGTGCGTATGTGAGGGAGTATTTGGAAAGCAGTAAGTAGCTATAACCTTCTCAGAGGTCATGTTTATTTGATTGTAATATAAATCATGCAGCATTTTAAGGTCAAACTCTTCTGACAGCTGGGGAAGGTTGTTCCTTGTGTGTATTCTGGTACAGGCGAGCTAAGATTAGTGTTTGAAGAGGATACACCTTGGGAGGGTTTGCTATATTTAAGAGCTGGTGTCAAGTTCTAAATCAATAGCTTATTTGGGAGTTTGTGCATGGATTTCATGAAGTGTGTTCCTGCAGAGGCTGAGGACAAGCATTCCCTACATGTGTGGTACCCTCACAGTTAGGTCTCATCATAAGATATTACATAATGCATGTGAAAGGTACAGCTCAGTGACTGGGGTGGAAGAAGAGATTTCAGGCAAATGCTAAGCATGAAGAAATCATAGCTCATCATAAACTGATTAGCTCCTACTGTGCCAGATATTATGTTCAATATCTAGATACTGAAGTTAAATGGCTGATCCTGAAGGCCATGTGTTTTGTAATAGAAGGGTAAGTGCTTTAGATTATTTGCTTGTTGTAATTATTTATCCAAACAATGACAGAGCTTCCCCTAGCCCGGTTTAAGAGAGAACATTAATGTTCAGGGTGATTTCTTGTTCCCTCACTTTGCAAGTCTGGCAATCATGGTTTTGCAGATCTGTGGGAGATGGCATATTGCCAGTGCCCACCAGAAGGTACAGTTTGCAGGCAGATTACATTTGATGTACTTGAAAACAATCAACTCTCTTTGAAACATGGGGAGTTTTTTCCATGCCTTAAGTTAGAAAAGGTCCATCTACGTCAAACTCTTGATTTCCAGGAAAGACGAAGACTGTTCAGCAGGATTATATCAACACCAGATTTTTTTTTTAGCCTAAACACTATCTGACTAAATGCAAAAATCCTAGCAGAAACTGCTGACCTTTTGCATGACTCTGCCTGCTGAAGAACTGTAAATGAATCATCCTGCAGTGAAGTGTAAACAGGATGCTGCCCTTCCATTGCTGCTTTGTTTACCAACATGTGCTCATTGAACTGCAATGGTATCAAATTAGGTGACAAAAGCAGTTTGTAGCAATACAGGGATCTAGAGTCAGACCTGTGGGAGAGGGTATTCCTCCCCTTCCCTAACCCCTAATTCCAAGCACAGACTGAAGCAGCAGAGTTCTCATCATCTTCTACCAGGCCTGAATAGTCCTGTTTTGAGACTGGTCAGGGTAGAAGTTAGCAAAGATGTGTGAAGTGCATGGAGTGCATGATTTGGGACTCACTTCCTTTTGTTGAGGTTTTACATGGCGCCAGAAAACCCAACCAAGTCTCACAGCAAAACAAGAGTTGTTCCCTCACTTTTCTCCTGACAGATTTCTTGCCCACAGGAAAATGAAGCAGCAAGTTGCCAAAGTAAGTCCTAAAAGCTCAAAAAAACATGGAACAGAGTAGCCAATATAACTATGAGGGTTGGTTCACATCCATGCAGGTTGGCCGTGTTTTCATTGTGCTTCCCTGTGCTTCTTTTTCTTTCTGCTCAGTCTGGGGGGAGCCATGGAAATCCAACTTTGCCTTCTGCCTTCCATAACAGCAATATGGAAACAACTCGATGTTGGATTGGAGCAAGGCAAGTAACTGCTTAGCTGAAATGGTTCAAGAAGGCCTCGAGCAAATTAATGGAAACACATTAAATACACAAACTGACTCAGGAAAGCCCGCAGGTACAATGTCCACAGAAATTATCACTATGGCGACTATTCTGCTTGCACCCATACTTCTGTTCCTGGCTGCTGGGGAGGCAGGGTAGTCAGCTGGACCTAGTCCAAACATGAAATTTTTATTATCAATAGATTTGAATTCATAAAAACAACTTCAGTTTTCTGTGCTTAATGGACTTTATGGTATTTTTGAAATCTATTATGTTTGTGATCAACATTACTGGGATTTAGAAGGGGACACTGATTATTATGCTCTGGGCACATTCTGTTGACATGCAATATCTACTGCACTTTTTTTTTTTTTTAAGAAAAGAGGTTGTTGATATGGCTGTGCAGCTGAGGCTCTTCCAAGTGCTTTCACATTAGCATGACCGATCCCTGTAACATCTCATAAACCACCAACATGATCTGAAACTAACTGAGCCAGAAGGAAGCATACCAAGTACATACAAATTGCGTGTTGTTTGAAAATTGCATGGTTGATGGAATTGAAATGGTCTTTAGTGTGCATCTTATCCTGACAAAACTCATCATTTGTTTGTTTTCTGCTGTTTTAAGCTAATGGACTCAAGGTCAGGCTTTTAGGATTATGCAATGAAGTAGTTAAAAAAAAAAATCAAACAAAACAAAGACAGTTTAACTATTTTTTATATGCTCCACTTTTCCAGAGCCCTTTGTGATTTGTGCAACCAGGGTGATTAGGAAAAGTATGTGGTGGGAAGGCAGAGGACAGGACAGCATATGGTAATTTCTTAAATGTAGTAATTGTGTTTGTGAAGAGCTCAGGTGAGAGCTTTCTTTCAGGCAATGAAATGGATCAGGACTACTTTGTGTTCATCCTTTGATTTTTCATAGCTTCCTCATCAGTTGCCTGGTTCAGTCTGTTGTTGTGGGGTTCCAGGTGGTGGCTTGATTCCCTCTGGCCCTGCTCAAGCTTTCCAGAGCCTGTAACTGACCCTCATGCCGTGCTCAGCAGGACAGGGAGCAGGACAGTGGAGGATGTGCAGGAGTCAGTGCTGGAGACAGTCTCTTTTCAGAACACAGGATCTAAGCCCTGCTGTCCTCGAGACTGGTCCTCCATGAAGGAAAATACTGACCTGCAAGCCCTCAGGCTTAATAGTGAAAATTAAACATTGGAAACGTTGTTTTCTAAAAGGTTACCTTGTTTTGTCAATGCCACTTGCACTCCTCTCTTATTTTGCCCTGGTTCTGGTGCATACTTGGCTCAGTGAGGGCTTTTGATCCTGCATTAAAGCTTGCACCTTGCTGAGGGTAAGTCTCTACACTTAGAGAGGTTTTTCTTGTAATATACTACTCATATTGTTTTATCTACATTGTCATCTTAATGTACCATATCTGAGCCCTTAAATTCACAACAATAACTTCTCTTACTACTAAATGTCCCTTACTTCACAACTATCCAGTGGAAATTATTTTCAAGCCTAATTCCAGGTGAACAGACTCTTTCTGAGTTTCAGATTTTTTGTTAGATATGTCAGACTTTCAGAGTTCCTTGGGACACTTTTGCAATAGTTGACTGAGTTAATGAAGCAAAGTATGTCTTTTCAATTTTAGCGATTATGAACTGTTTGGTTCACGTGGGCTTCTAATGCCCTCCTAAGGTGGGAAAAAAGGTGTGGAAATGGGCAACTTCTTTGAATGCTTAGCATTGATGTGTATTTATCAGCACTCAACTACACAGCCCTTTAATTAAATCAGATAACAACTAATTGCCCAGAGTAGGTATTTTTCTTATCTATCACCCCCAAGGACACCTTTTAAAGAATATAACAGCAAGATCTAAAGATGCTTGAGCAGTCTTGTCTCCCAGCCAGCACCACATCACCAGCTGTTCTGCTGTGTGTGTGCTGCTGTATTCTCAGACAAGGGTGGCTGACAGTGGTTTAGCCTTTGCTAGCTGGCAGAGTTTCCTCCTAATCCTTGTGTGCTGACATCACGGTTTGGCAGGTGCTTGTAAATCAGTCTTTGAGCGACTTGTGATACAGACTGCCTGCTAGTCTGCCAGTGTCCCACCACAACAGGCATCACACAACTTCCCCAGGTTTCTGTTTTCCCATCCCAGCCTCTGTCTCTGTGGAGTCTCCAGGATGTCCTCTGCCTCTGGGTATTTTAGTACTTGGCAAAGAGACAGTTCAGGCATTGCTGTAGCTTGAGCGGCATCAGCCATGGGAAATTGAGCACCTCCACTGTGAGCAGCACCTCAGGAGTCTGCACCACCAATAACCTCTGTCTGTGATACTTATTTGCTTTATAGACTCACTTTAAATGAGAAGGAAATCTTTATCCTGCTCGGATAAAATATAAGTTAGTTTATATTCCTAAAATTCATGAATTAATTACAAATAGAAGAGCTGACATCACTTGCCAAGACTTCTTGGATACCTGAGCTTGCTCATCTGATGGCACGATGAGTTCCTCCTCCACAGAAGAGGACAGTCAGTCAGGCGTTGACCTGTTTTGGTGAGATTTTGCTTTTGTCTAAAATGTGGGAAGGAACAGAAAAGACTAAAGGAGTGGGAAGAGGCACAACAGGAACATGTGGGGAGAGAGGTAAAAGGTGGGAAAATGCCCTCTAAGGGCAGGGGAGTCAGGTCCATGTTGCAGAAAGCCTGTCTCCTCCTTCAGCTGCAAAAAATTATTTATTAAGGCTGCTTAGTGCTTTCCATTAGAAGAATTTTTTTTTATTATTATTATTAGAAGTTTCTTATTACTCTGACAGACTTTAACTGCATGGGCTGAAATAGCGGGTGTTGTGAGTCCGTCTCAGGTTAACTAGTGATGTATTTATTTTTGAAGGGGGTTGGTGGAGTGTGTAGAAATTTTACCCATGGCTACCTGAAAGTTGCAGACAGGGAACATGGAATGGGAAGAGATATGAGTGGCTGGGGACAGCTCCACTTCTCCAGATTTCTGTTTTTCTGTACCAGCCTCTGTCTCTGCAGACTACCAGTGAGGGATGATTAGCTTGGCATGGGAAATAAAAATACCTTTGTGATGAGCAGAAAGACATGAAGCAGTGGCTATGAAATGGTGCTGACGAAAAAGAACTGCAGCAAGAATATCACAGAATCACAGAATATGCTGAGCTGGAGGAGACCTACAAGGACCATCGAGTCCAAATCTTAGCCTGGCACAAGACCATCCCCAATAGTTACATCATGTTCCACAGAATATCAAATGCTTCTTAAACTCTGTCAGGCTTGGTGCTGTGACCACTTCCCCAGGGAGCCTGTTCCAGCACCCAACCACCCTCTGAGTGAAGAATCTTTTCCTAATATCCAACCTAAACCTCCCCATACACAACTTCAGGTCATTCCCTCAGTCCTGTCACTGGACACTACAGAGAAGAGATCAGTGCCTGCCCCTCCTCTTCCCCTTACAAGGAAGCTGTAGATTGCAAAGAGGTCTCCCCTCAGTCTCCTCTTCTCCAGGCTGAACAGACCAAGTGACCTCAGCTGTTCCTCATATGGCTTCCCCCCAAGGCCCTTCACCATCTTTGTTGCCCTTGTTTGGACACTCTAAATAGCTTAATGTGTTTCTTTTATTGTGGTGTCCTAAACTGCACACAGTATTCAAGGTAAGGCCACCCCAGTGCAGAGCAGAGTGGGACAATGAGCAGGAGAGTAACAACATAATTATGTTGTCTGAGGGCAGTTTGAATAGTCGGCACAGTATTCAAACTCTCCACTGGGAGAATCAAAAATGCTGATTGAGCAAAAACATTTGTAGGGAAACGGATGGTTTTAACAGAATCTTCCAGTCAGATAGTTCTGTGTAAAAACTTCAAAAATTGCCCCTAATTGTCCTCTTTTCTTTTTCTTTAGATAAAAAATCTGGTGGGTTTCTTGCCTTTTTTTTTTTTTAATGCAGAACAATGTGTCACCCTAAACATTTACGTTATATGAAAGAATTCATAAAATAAATAGGGCAAAATAAGAACATAATGTTCTGAAAATATTAAAACAAAACAAATAACAAGGCAGTAGTAATTTTCAGAACATTTTTAACCTGAAATCAAGCTGAGAAGCAATTCCAAAACATCAGACTTGTCTTGGCTATGAAAAAACATTCACATCCCAACTATGTGTCCAACTCTAATTCTGGAGTGCTGTACCATGCATGTACTGGATTTTCAGTCTTAATAATAGTTTTCGCCTGCAGTTTGAGTGTGAGCTGGAAGCACACTATGCAGGTGGAGGTCCAGGGGCTGTAATTTTGGCTGTACTGAAATTGAGTGGCTTGGCTGCCTTCAGCTTTTCACAGCAAAGGCCTTCTTATCACTTTTGTCTGTTAAAAAGAGAAACAGAACAGAAACACAGAGTAGAGGTGGAAAATATTTTGTGGGAGTCTCTGGTCCAGGGCAGATGGTAGGTGATAAAGATTTGGCCCTGATGCTTGGCTGACAAGCTCCTTCTGGAGGGGGCAGAAGGACTCATGAGACTCCCATTCTGCACTTGCAGCTGGAGCTAAACAGGCAGGAGACTGAGTTCAGGGATATCTGAGGACTTTGTTGTTGCAAATGTTGCTTTACCATAATAATTGGTAGCAAAAGCAGTTTTGACTGAGCAGAGGCCAATAACTGTATGTAGCCCAACATTCAACTTGCATCAGGTATTTTAATGAAATGCTTTCCCAGGCTGCCAAACTATTCCCCTTCATTAATAACATCTAAAGCAATAGGCTAGTGGTTTCTTTTATAAGCCTATGTTTATATTTGCTCAACTGAAAGAACCTAGTTTTGACATATTTAATTACTGGTAAGAACCAACAATAAAAGCTTTCAGGTCTGAAGGATACCTCAGCTCTTCAGATGTAACTAGTAAATATTTGCTCTCAGAAACATACTGTGGTTGATTTTGGTTCAGGTAATACTTCAATGTGTATGCTTTCATTTGCTGGTCTACGGTTCCAGGAAGCCCTGACCAGGCATGCAGTTGCTAAATCCCTACATTATATATATCTGTAGGGATTATATATGTAGGGATATTATATATATATATATATATATATATAATGTGCTCAGCAGCAAGGCACCCCTTACTTGCTTGAAGCTTCATGTATCTTGGGCCAATGCTATACAGCTGCTTGTATATAATATGCACAAAAATCACTGCACGTTGCTGATAGGTAGTCATTCTTGTAATTGTGTACAGCAGCTGCTTAATTTCGTAAAGTAACACTAAATTTCAAATAAGCATGCGAAAGTAAGTAAAGTAATAAAGTTTCAGGAATAGTTCTAAGGCAGAGTATGATATATTTGTATTTTGTGTAATTCTAATGCCTTGCAGAAGTAGTTTTTTGTTAATAAAGGGATTTTGTTTGCTTTGTGTTCTTTCTGTTAAATGCAACATATCTAGGCTGAAGGCGCTGAGATGCAATAAACCCAGACCATAAACAATCAACACTTATGGAGTCACTTTTCAAGATTTTCCACATAAATGAGGAAAATCTGTTGGAATTAATACTTACCCAATCCATCTGGCAGTGCTGGCATGTCTTGTGGTAACTTTCATTGGAGATTGTTGTGAAATGTTTACTTTATTGTTTTTCTCCTTCTTTCCACACATTTCTTTTCAACTCCTGCTCCCCCATCCCTGACAACAAAGAGATTAACCAGCCTCTACCACAAGTGCTCTGGAACAAAAAGAAAGGACATGTTTTGCTTTGTAAGGAGAGAAAGTTGGTGATGATCCTTGGCTCCAATTTTGCAAGTGCAGACAAATGTGGTTGGTTTCCTGGGCTTTTGTATATATGAAGTTAAAAAGAGCTACTCATGTGAGTAAAATCAAACACCTCGGTTTAGAGAATTGAGGCTATGTTATCAGACATTTGGATATTTGTTTGCTTTCAACAATTAATTAAAAATGATGGAAAACTGCTTTTAATGTGCCATTAGGCAAAACATCATTAGAATTGGTAATCTATAAAAGGCATTTAAGTCACAGATAATTTCCAGACTGAAATTACTTCTGCAGCATTTTAATGACTGTGCCCCTGGTGTGTGTTCTGGCAATTCCAATAATTCTATCAGGCTGTTCTTGTTTTCTTGTCTTGCTGCTGCTGTTTCTAAAAGAGACTTCCAGGGAGATCACAGATGATGCCAATGTGGGTAGAGCTCTACTGATGTGCTCTTTAGGTCGCTGAGGTAACAGATGGCAAATGTATTTAATTACCAGTAATGAAATAATAAACATCAGGACAAATAACTCATACTCGGTAGCCTTGCATTTAACTAATAGTCTATCATTCTGTTATGTTAAAGACTTCTCTTCTAGGAGTGCCAAAGGAGACATTGTAAGATAAAAAGCTCTTGTTCCACTGATTATTATAGAGGAGGGAAAATGCAGAGTGCCTCCTGACTCCAAGTAATAAGAATTAAATGCACTGGATTGTAAATTAGAGAAGATACCATCATAGCATGCAGTTCAGATGAGAGCTCAGCCACAGCACTTTCTTACGGATTCCTGCATTCCTTCCTTATCAGCCCTTAACACAGAGACATGAATAGATGCACAGACACACTGAATAATATCACTTACATTATGTCTTGCCAACAAAAAAAAAAAGAAAATGTACAGCTACCCTGCTATCTCTGCCCTGTTAAGCACTTCTGCTACAGAGGAAAGCACTCTTCCTCTTTGGGTCATTTTATTTTTCATTAAAACAATCTCTTAAGCGAAGAACTGAGACTTAGAAGTGACTAAGGTTTTCCAGCACTGGCTAGTGTTCATGTTAATGTAGGTGCTGCAGAGGTATAAAATGTTGAGCCACAGGCTCCAGTTCCCTGTGCAACAAGATAGAGAAGGGTTTACAAAGGGATTCTTTCTATGTGCTCCCATTCCCACCTCAGCTAAATCATGGGGGCTTCAGCCAGCACATGAACGCTGTGAAGACAGTAAAACAACTGACATATGTAGTGCTCTGTGAACAAAACAGCAATCAAGTCATTAGGAAAAGAGGAATGTTCAAGACATTTTCAATACTGCCTTGAAAGAGACATTTTTTTGCCAGATGCATAGTCTGGTAGATGCCAAATAACCTAAAGGATGGGCATGCCCAGAAATTTGTCATCTCTTCCTCAAGTATAGTGCTTGATTTAATGAGACATTATCTCTCCCTGAAGACCTTGGCTCGTCAAATTACTTCTTCTGTGATTGATGTTACAATGCCCTTCCTGGACAGTCAGCTCCAAATGCCTTTTCCAAGTTGCCTGGCAGATGCAGTGCCTCTCTCCCTGCAGGGTGTCATGCTTTTGTGGACCTCTGTCCTCAGTTGCTTCTTTTTAGACTGAGGGCTCTGAAACAATAAACAATACAAATTTTTTTCTTAGTGGGAACAAATCCACACCTTTGAACATCTTTGTATCTGTTCTCCGAACTGTTCTCAATTCTATTACATGCTGTTGAAGATACGAGTAGTGGAACCACACACAGTATTCAATTTCTGGATAAACCCTGTATTTATACAGGGACATAATGATGTTCTTGATTTTAGTCTCTGTTCCTTTTCCAAGAATTTTTATTATTCCATTTGCTCTTTTGACTGCAACTGAGCACTAAGTTGATGTATTTATGGAACTATTTATCATAATCTCAAAATTTTGCTCAAGTGGTAATGGTCAGCTTGGAAACAATCATCTCACATTTGGAATTAAGATATTTTGTTTTTCTCCTTTGAGGCTGACTTTATAATTATCTGCCCTGAATTTCAGCTGTGTGTTATTTTCTAGTTATCCAGTCTCATGAGGTCCTCTTGAAATTGTTGAAGATTGCTCATTTCAGCTACCCTGAATAAATATGCATCAGAAATGTCACCACACTGGTGTTTCTACATCATTCTAAACTTGTTGAACACCACAAATCCCAGTGCAGACCCTTGAAGAATGCTTTCTGTCACCTCCCTTCATGGCATAAGCTGACTGTTTGCCTCCAATGCTATGGCTGCTCAGTTTCCCTAGAAATCATAGAATCAACCGGGTTGGAAAAGACCTCTGAGATCATCAAGTCCAGCCTTGATCCAACACCACCATGGTTACTAGACCGTGGCATTAAGTGCCACATCCAGTCTCATCTTAAAAACCTCCAGGGACAGAGAATCCACCACCTCTCTGGGCAGCCCATTCCAATGCCTGATTACTCTCTCTGTAAAAAATTTCTTCCTAATATCTAACCTAAACCTCCCCTGGCACAGCTTAAGACCATGCCCTGTTGTTCTACTGCTGGTTGCCTGGGAGAAGACACCAACCCCCACCTGGATACAACCTCCTTTCAGGGAGCTGTAGAGAGTGATGAGGTCTCCCCTGAGCCTCCTCTTCTCCAGGCTGAACAACCCCAGCTCCCTCAGCCTCTCCTCACAGGACCTGTGCTCCAGTCCCTCACCAGCCTTGTTGCTCTTCTCTGGACCTGCTCCAGCCCCTCAATATCCTTCCTGAACTGAGGGGCCCAGAACTGGACACAGCACTCAAGGTGTGGCCTCACCAGCGCTGAGTACAGGGCAAGAATCACTTCCCTGGTCCTGCTGGCCACGCTGTTCCTGATAGAGGCCAGGATACCATTGGCCTTCTTGGTCACCTGGCACACTGCTGGCTCATGTTCAGCTTCCTGTCAATCCAAACTCCCAGGTCCCTCTCTGCCTGGCTGCTCTCCAGCTACTCTGTGCCCAGCCTGTAGCTCTGCATGGGGTTGTTGTAGCCAAAGTGCAGGACCCGGCACTTGGCCTTGTTGAACCTCATCCTGTTGGAATCAGACCATCTCTCCAGCCTGTCCAGGTCCCTCTGAAGAGCCCTCCTGCCTTCCAGCAGATCAACACTCCCCCCAACTTGGTGTCATCTGCAAATTTGCTAATGGTACACTTGATCCCCTCATCCAGATCATCAGTGAAGATATTAAAGAGAACTGGACCCAACACTGATCCCTGGGGGACACCACTAGTGACCGGCTGCCAACTGGATGCAGCACCGTTCACCACCACTCTCTGGGCCCGGCCCTCCAGCCAGTTCCTAACCCAGCACAGAGTGCCCCTGTCCAAGCCGTGGGCTGCCAGGTTTTCCAGGAGCATGCTGTGGGAGATGGTGTCAAAGGCTTTGCTGAAGTCCAGACAGACCACATCCACAGCCTTCCCCTCATCCACCAGGCGGGTCACCTGCTCATAAAAGGAGATCAGGTTGGTCAGACAGGACCTGCCCTTCCTAAACCCGTGCTGGCTGGGTCTGATCCCTTGTCCATCCTGTAGGTGCTGTGTGATTGCACTTAGGATGATCTGCTCCATAACCTTGCCAGGTATTGAGGTCAGGCTGACAGGCCTGTAGTTTCCCAAGTCCTCCTCGCAGCCCTTTTTGTGGATGGTGTATCAGGGAGGGGTTACTGTATCAGGGAAGGTCCGAGATATACAGACACGAAAAACAGACACCATTGCTAGCTCAACACAAAACCCCCCCAATATTTATTACAAAAGGTGGCCACGAAAATGAACAAACCCAAAAGGGAGGAAGGAGGAGAGAAATAAGCCCCCAGCGCGATCTCCCCAGTTACCCAGCTGTTGCCCATAAAGTTATCTTACCGACCTAGCATGCCTATAATTACCCATAGCAGAAGCGGCATCCTCGGAGAGTCAGTAAGTTAACAAGCTGGCAGGTGTCCCTGCCAAAAGGCAACGTTGTCCTTGAAGTAAGCTAGCTCCCCAAGAAAGCACTATCTGCTTTTTAAACAATTAATTGAGAGACCACAACCTCCTAGGTGTGGCCAGCACCGCCCAGCCCAAGGCCCTCAGTCCCACCTCCCGGTTATGTAAGTGCACCTCTTCTGCGCATGCGTGAGAACTTCGGAAATCCTCTAACGCACGCGCAGTATGCTTTGGGGGTCTTTTCTAATTGAGTTTGGGGCTGAGCCTTCCTCACTTCATCATCACTTTCTCCTCCAAATGCCCTTGACGGACAAGTAACCAATCACAGGACACCAATTAAAACAGTTTGTACAAGAAGCTCTCTTCAAGGACAACTTTCCCGCTTATCAGTGCTTGTTTTCCCATAACTTGGCAGGGAAAGAGCAAAGCTTTCACAGGTGGCAGGGCCAAACACAGACCAAAAGTATTAGCATAAATTCACCCTGGTACAGATGGGCATGACATTAGCCAGTTTCCAATCATTTGGGACCTCCCCAGTGAGCCAGGACTGTTGCTAAATGATGGAGAGCGGCTTGGTGAGCTCTTCCACCAGCTCCCTCATCACCCTTGGATGGATCACATCTGGTCCCACAGATTTGTGACGATCCAAGTGGCTCAGCAGGTCACTAACTGTTTCTTCCTGGATTACAGGGGGGCTATTTGGCTTCCTGTCTCTGTCTACCAGCTCCAGAGGCCAGTTGTCCTGAGGATAACCTGTCTTACTGTTGAAAACTGAGGCAAAGAAAGTGTTAAATACCTCAGCCTTTTCCTCATCTTTGGTGACTATGTTCCCTGCCATGTCCAACAAAGAATGGAGGTTTTCCTTGCCCCTCCTTTTGGTACTGATATATTTGTAGAAGCACTTCTTGTTATCCCTAACAGAAGTGGCTAGACTGAGTTCAAATTGTGCATTTGTCTCTCTAATTTTCTTTCTACATGACCTAATTATATTCCTAAACTCTTCCTGAGTAGCCAGCCCTTTTTTCCGTAGTCTGTTAGCTCTCTTTTTTCCCCTTCAAAATCTCCCTGTTCAGCCAGGCTGGACATCTTCCCTGCTGGCTCGCCTTTTGGCAGACTGGGACAGCCTGCTCCTGTGTGTTCAAGACTTGCTTCTTGAAGCATGTCCATCCCTCCTGGACCCCTTTGTTTTCAGGGGCTGTTTCCCAAGGTACCCTCTGAACCAGTCTTCTGAGTAGGTCAAAATCTGCCCTCTGGAAGTCCAGGGTAGCAGTTTTATTGATGGCCCTCTTTGCATCCCTGAGTATTGAAAACTCTATTATTTCATGGTCACTGTGCCCCAGACAGCCTCCGATCACCACATCTCCCACCAGCCCCTCTCTGTGAACAGCAGGTCTAGTGGGACCCCACCCCTGGTAGGTTCATTTACCAGCTGGAGCAGGAAGTTATCCTCTGTACACTCGAGGATTCTCCTAGACTGCCTCTTCTCTGCTGTTGAGTTTCCAGCAGACATCCAGCAGGTTAAAGTCACCCACAAGAACAAGGGCTGGCGATTTCAAGACATCTGCCAGTGTCAGCTGCTGGTAGAATAATTCATCACCCTCATCATCCTGATTGGGTGGTCTGTAACAGACTCCCACCAGGATGTCAGCCTTGTTGGCCTTCCCCCTGATTCTGATCCACAGACACTCAACCTCATCATTACTGACTTAAAGTTCTACAGAGTCAAGAGACTCTCTAACATATAGAGCCACCCCTCCACCTCTCCTACCTTACCTGTTCCTTCTGAAGTGCTTGTAGCCACCCATGGCAGCACTCCAGTCATGCGAGTCATCCCACCACGTTTCTGTGATGGAGACTACATCACAGCTTTCCTGCTGCACAATGGCTTTCAGCTCCTCTTGTTTGTTACCCATGCTGTGTGCATTGGTGTTCATGCACTTCAGCTGGGCTGCTGATTTCACTTCTAACTCTGGCTTTCCAACCTTAGGCTCATCTCTGGAGACCTAGTTTCAACCCCTTCCCCCTTCAAACCTCCTTTAAAGCTCTCCTTGGTGAATGACCTTGCTGATAGGGGTAGAAATGCAGAGAGATTATCTGACAATCATGCATAGATGTCCACACACTTGCCAATCTGTTTAGACAACTCAAAGAAGTTTGTAGACAGAAGTTTGTAGTGAAACTGTGCTGATGCTTTACAAGTCTCCTCGTCTCTTCTCATGTTTGTTTACTGTACACCCATCCTTCTTGAT
This sequence comes from Pipra filicauda, assembly GCF_003945595.2. NCBI lineage: Eukaryota > Metazoa > Chordata > Aves > Passeriformes > Pipridae > Pipra > Pipra filicauda. Next base: position 108,869 of record NW_024104795.1, on the reverse strand, counting down.
TCCAGATATTTTCCTGCTTCACGAAAGAAGAAGGCATTTTTAAGATTGTGAGGTTGTAAGGAAATGCTGAGTTGGAAAAGTAAGTTTTGGTAAATCAAGGTTTGAGACCTGCTTATTGAAGCATATTCTGCTGCTTTTATCCTCCTGCTCTTCAGTTAATATTGGTTTAACTGGTGGAGTCCTGTGTCCTTTACCTTAAGGCTATTAAAGAGACTATGAAATAACACAGATGCCCTAAGGCATGTAAGAGGACTATCCCTCCAGAGTGACAGTTCTCCTTACAGCACACAGCTTACTGTCAGCTCTCTTGAAGCTGCCTGCACGATTTAACAATTCTTGCAATAATCCCTCCTCCAACTGAGTATGTAATCTTCCACAAGACTTTAGCCAGTTTTTATCAAAGTTTGTTTCCTTTGCTTGCTTTTTAAGAAACTTTTAGTTTCTTTAACATCAGACTGGTGAGCTGTCACTAGTGGGGTTCCACACGGCTCCATCTTAGGCCCTGTGCTCTTCAACATCGTCATAAGTGACTTGGATGCAGGACTGGAAGGGATACTAAGCAAGTTTGCAGATGATATGAAAGTAGAAGGAGCTGTTGACTCCCTGGAAGGCAGGGAGGCCCTGCAGAGAGACCTTGGCAAATTAGAAGGATGGGCAATCACCAACCAGAAGTACAACAAGGGAAAGGGCCGAATTCTGCACCTGGGATGGGGCAACCCTGAATGTTTGTACAGACTGGGGAATGAGGTGCTGGAAAGCCGTGCCGCGGAAAGGGACCTGGGGGTCCTGGTTGATGGCAAGTTGAATACGAGTCAGCAGTGCCTTGGCAGCCAGGAAGGCCAACTGTGTCCAGGGGGGCATCTGGCAAAGCATCACCAGCAAATTGAGGGTGGGGATTGTCCCACTCTGCTCTGCACTGGAGCGGCCTCACCTTGAATATTGTGTGCAGTTTTGGGCACCACAATAGAATAAAGATATTAAGCTATTAGAGAGTCCAAAGGAGGGCAATGAAGATGGTGAAGGGCCTTGAGGGGAAGCCATATTAGGAAGGACTGAAGTCACTTGATCTGTTCAGCCTGGAGGAGATTGAGGGGAGAGCTCACTGCAGCCTAAAACTTCCTCATGAGGGGAAGTGGGGAGCAGGCACTGATTTCTTCTCTGTGGTGAACAGTGACAGGACCCAAGGGAATGGCCTGAACCTGTGTCAGGGGACATTTAGGTTGGATATTAGAAAAAAGTTTGTCACCCAGAGGGACTCCCCAGGGAACTGGTCACAGCACCAAGCCTGACAGAGTTCAAGAGGCATTTGGACAATACTCTTGGGCACATAGTGTGACTCTTGGGGATGGTCCTGTGCAGGGCCAGGAGTTGGACTCGATGATCCTTGTGGGTCCCCTTCAGCTCAGCATATTCTGTGATTCTGTGAAAAAGAATATGTTGGCTTGGCTTTGGTTTTCATAACCTCATATTCTCCAGTTTCTGTTTCACTCTGTCTTTCCTTAGGCTGCCTTTCCTAATTTGCTCTAAAACCTTAAATGTCATTGAAGTTTGCCCAACATAGGTTTTTTCTACTAATTCACTTTTCTCCCTATAATTTGAATATGGACGTTAGTTTCCTATTATCCATTCATATTGTGCCTTCACTAACTAGAGAAGTTTATGGAAAATATTTGCTATCAAAGCCAAGATTTCATAGAAGAGAACCTTAAACGTTTTGAGATTGAGTTTGTCTGATTTCTTCAATCCAGAATCCACAAAATCTTTCAGTTCTGCTTCCACTTTATTTGAGGTACTTCTAATTTTCATACTCTTAGTCCCATGTTCTGTCTGCTGGCTGCATTAGCATTTTCTTTAACAATATTTTACTTCTGATTTCAATTAGTTTTAGGTCCCATCTATTCATCCTTGTGGTATTAAAGCTGTCCTGACTTATGTCGCCGAATGTAACCAGTTGTTTATTTTCTGCTAAAATTTCACACTCATCATAATTCTCAAAAGAGAATTATGCTTTACTACGCATTAGCTTGGTCCAGTAATAGTTTCTCAGATTTCGGTATTTGGTCATGCTTCATGCTAATTTATAGAAGTTCAGCCTTGAGTAATACCCTTACTCAGCCTTTGGAGTGTGTAAATATTTACCTTCAGTGTAACTCTGTGAGTTGCTCTGGAGGATGGCGAAATTACATGGAAAACATGTGGGTTTGCACTTCTCTCTAAAAGGAATTAGGCTTTACATAGTTACTACAGGATTGTCTCAGTTTGACGGGAGAGAAATGTTTGCTAAGGAGGGCAAGTTATGAAGAAGACCGAACTCCTCCCTCTAAGCAATTGGAAATCTGAAATTTAGAGGCTCCAGTCAAGGAAATGTGGAGAAAGAAAAAACAACAGCCCTTTATTAAAGGATATATATGTGTAGGCAGCACAACAGAAGAACAAAACCAAACAACAATCCTGCACCCGGATTCCCACCAAAAGCAGTTCAGTTCTTCTCACTTTTCGGCACAATTCCAACCCCGGTCAGCAGGGGACGCTGTCGGGGGTCTGGTGGAGCGGAGGCTGTAGTTGCTCCCTAGTGGTCGGCAGGGTTGACAAACCCCACGTGGCCAATGGCAGCTCTCAGCAGTGCCGGGGGTTCGAGACCCCAAGGTGGGATCCCCCGAAAGGGGCAGCCAGCAAGGAACCGAGGTGTCAGTCCATCCAGCCAACAGCAGGGAGACCCAGGAAGAAAGGGAAAAACTCACAAGATGCTGGCAGTCTCCGTGACAGCAGAGGTGGGTGCGGTCCTGCAGGGGCGCTCTCTCACTGGAGAAACCAAATGGAGCTCCCCTGGTTCTTGGCAGCTCCGACGAAATCCGAGCTGAGCTACCCGACAGTGGGCAGGACAGGGAGTGAGAGGAAAACAGAGGTGAGCTGGGGCCCAAAAGCAGCCGGAATGAATGGAGCTTTTTTTTTCTCCACCCTCCACACTCACCCCCCAAGTTCTGCCCCGTAACCCCGTCCTTCCCCCCTGAGGCAGAGAAAAAAGAGTACCAAACCCCCACTCCTGGCCTTGGCTAGAGGGAAACAAGAGTCCTGCCTCTTGCCCAGAGGAGTCGCTTAGCATATCAACAAGGCAGTCATTAACCTCTAAGCTGAGCAATCACCAAAACCTGAAAAACTTGTCTCCACCCTTAGCCAAGCAGTTGGTGTGAAAAAATTACCAGAAGCTAATGAAAAAAAAAAAAAAAAGAAAACCTATGACAAGGATGTGACCTAAAATTTATTCTAAATGTTTTTTCTTTGTTTGGGTATGATCACACTTGCAGGAAAATCTGTGTGCTCTTGATTTAAAGAATCACAGAATCACAGAATTGTTAGGGTTGGAAGGGACTCCCTGGATATCATCCAATCCAACCCCACTGCAAGGCAGGGTCACCTAGAGCAGGTGACATAAGAACACGTCCAGGTGGGTTTTGAGTGTCTCCAGAGAGGGAGACTCCACAACCTCCCTGGGCAACCTGTTCCAGTGTTCTGCCACCCTCAATGTAGAGAAGTTCTTCCTCATGTTGAGGTGAAACTTCCTGTGTCTGAGTTTATGGCTCTTGTTCTGCATCCTGTCTCTGGGCATCACTGAAAAGAGTCTGGCACCATCTTCTTGGTGCCACCACCTTTGAGATATATATATGCATTAATGAGATCCCCTCCCAGTCTTCTCTTCTCTAAACAGGCTTAGCTCCTGCAGTCTCTCCTCATATGAGAGGTGCTCCAGACCCTTATCATCTTTGCAGCCCTCCACTGGCCCCTCTCCGGTAGCTCCTTGTCTTTCTTGTACTGAGGACCCCAGAAATAGACACAGCACTCCAGATGTGGCCTCATTAGGGTTGAGTAGAGAGGCAGGATCACCTCCCTCAATCTGTTGGCCACAGTCTTCCTGATGCTCCCTAGGATACCATTGGCCCTCCTGGGCTCAAGGGCACACTGCCAGCTCACAGTCAGTTTGTCATCCCAGACTCTCAGGTCCTTCTCAGCAGAGCTGCTCTCTAGTAGGTCAGCCTCCAACCTCTACTACTACTTGGGATTATTCCTCCCCGATGCAGGACCTTACACATGCCCTTGCTGAACTTCATTAGGTTTCTCTCCACCCAACTTTTCAGCCTATCAAAGATCCCACTGAATGACAGCACAGCATTCAGATCAGCCACTCCCTCCAGCTTTGTATGATCAGCAAACTTGCTGAGGGTACATTCTATCCCTTGGTCCAGGTCATTGGATCTCATTAATGCATACAAATATCTCAAAGATGAACAAGGCTGGACCCAATACTGATCCCTGGGAAACATCGATGACTACAGGCCTCCAGCTGGATTCCACTTGGCTGATCACGATTTTCTGAGCTCTGCAATTCAGCTAGTTCTTGATCCACCTCACTGTCCATTCACTGCCTGAACTTACCTATGAGGATATTATGGGAGACAGTGTCAAAAGCCTTGCTGAAGCTGAGGTAGACAACAATGCACTGCTCTCCCCTCATTGACCCATCTGGCCATCTCATCTGAGAAGGCTATCAGATTGGTCAGAGAGAGAGTTACCTGCTGCTGCAGTAGCAGAAGACATCTCATAGTTGAAGCTGCCTGGGGTTTCCACTGTGTAACAAATGGAGAGAACACAAGGTTGCTATGGGCGTGGTGCTTCTGCTGCTTGGATAGAACACAGCTGGGCCTAGGGACTCAGGCTGTGAGCGTGGGGGCTCATCTGAAGCTTTAATTTTGAGCAGCGCTATCTTTTCTGCAGTGACATGAGCCAGGAAAGGTCACAGCCTTTCCTTGCAGTGGTACACAAGTGAAGTACTGTTGTTGGTGCCTGCTGCAGCAAGCCTTCAACACAGCCCTGGGCAGGCATCATAACATTGTGTGGTAGTCTTTGAGATACAGGCTGCCAAAGACTCAGATAAGATTCCTACATTTCCTCTTATTCAGGGCTAAAGGTATGTTCTTGTTGCTTTTATCCATAAATATAAGATCCAGTTAGCTATGCGCAGTGCTTTGTTTCAGAAAGAAAGTAAATTGGGCTTTACGCTTGTAGCACAGGAGGGAGAGATCAGGGAAAGTGTGTCGTGTAACTCCCTGGAATGCAAAGCCTCCACCTGTGTCAAGTGGTACCTGGATCCTTCACCTGCAAGGATAAAGCTCTGATTGACATCGGCAGCATCCAGGCTTCACCCACAAGGGCCATGTTTGCAAAGATTCTCAGGGATTGTGTACCCTTCCCATCTTGGTTCTTCAACCTTTTTAAGATTTTGTTGTCATTGTTATTTGCTTTATTTTATTTTGTTCTAAATCATGGCTGTGTATAGAATTGCTAGAAATCCAGGAGTTGTAGCATAATAACTGTTTTCTCTGTGTGTGTATATGCATCTGTGTATGCATTTGTTTATAAATAAACTTCTAGTCCTGACATTCTAGGAAGTGTTGTTACAGCATATTGGTCCAGATGGGATCATTATGAGCACTGTATAAAATATATATCCCTCCAGATATAGCACATATGTTGCATTTATAATGCATGATAATGCATCATTAAGACAGTCCAAGAATTTGGGTTAATTGCTCTCCACTGCTAACTTGAAAGAAAGGACTTTTATTTTTCCAATGAGAATTTACAAATCAACCTCATGATGTGAAACTAGATATTGTTTTGACATCTTTTGCCTCAAACCAATGAAAGGTACTAAGATAAAATATTTGACAAGCAATACCCTAGGTGATACAATGTTTAGACTCAGGCATAAAAAAGCAAGCAGAGAGCAGAACACAGTGAAAAATGTCTGACAGCTGGTATTAATTAGATAGGTTCAGGTTCACCAAGTTGAGGTGGCCAGAGAAAAACTCTTCGAACTGCTGCTTCGGTGGGAATATTCAGTTCTGCTCAAGGGTGATCTGACTGAATGACACACTAATGATTTTTGAACAAGAAAGTCTAATCCTTTCTGCTGCTCTTGCTTCATAGTGGAGCCTCTGTGCTCTTGTAGCATCAAGCCTAGGAGCAGGACTCATTCTCCTCTGTCCATGCTTTACAGATTACAACCAGACTCCCAAAGGTAAAATTCACGGGCATCCTTGCTAAAGAAATGGCAACCTTGTCCCATGGTATTTCTCAGGTAATTAATGCTTTGCTAGTAGTTCCCAGCCCCTTCTTGGGCCACCAACTCTCTTACTTCATCATCCATTCTCCAGAGAATGCAATTGATCTTACTTATTAGTTATTAATATTATTAAATATTAGTGGATTGACTTATTTTCCATTTTATTTATACATAATAGTGTACTGACACAAAAAAAACTATGTAAAAAGGAGATATTAAGAGATACCTGGGTTGCAAAGTTAAGGAACATAACGGATGCAAAAATGACTGTGTTTTGACCAGTCTTATTTAGCATATGCATTGCAAAATCATCATCTCTAATTACGAGATGACATATCCTACTTCTGGCCCAGGTCCTCTGCCTTATCTAATACTGAGCACCCAGCTGCTCTGAATCCTCACTGAAGCTGCAGAGCAGATGAGGCTCCTTTTCCCCATGATTAGCCTTATTTACATTGCTTTTGAAGACGTCTACCAAGAAAGTCATGGAAGTACCCTGACAAAGCAGGGCAAAGTCCCTGTCCTAGTCAGGTCTCCTGTCACTCATCTTGCCTTTCCAGATGGCTAGTCCAAACCCCGTTCTCCTAGCGCATGTGAGGATCAGTGAGGTGGTCCATTGTTGACTAGCACCTCTGCCAGATGCCCGAGAGCCCGATTTCTCAGCCAGGCCAGGCAATGCCCTGCCCCAGACTTGTTGAAGGCTGCAGAGAGGGTCAGCTGCTTCTGAGTCAGCAGCTGGAGCTCTGGGCAGCCGCAGCACATGTAGCAAACCTCTGGTTTGTAAGTTGCCCCAGTCTGGACAGATTTTTATGGGAACTGCAAAGATATTTTAAATAACCAAGGCTGATCCTCCCTTCCTTATCTCTGTCTCATATTTGGCTCCAATCTTAGGCATCTTCTAAGAAGGATTCAAGTGATTCAAGTGATTTCAAGCAATTTCTTTTTTTTCCCCAACTCTCTTCTCAAATGTAGCTGGTTTTGCTGAAAAACCCCACAAAGATTGTAATGGACATCCAGTATGGAGGACTTAAACTGGAACAATCTGTCTGGGAAAGCTGAGATATAAAGCATAAGCATGCATTGTATTCGAGAGGAGAATTAGTTAGGTAATTAAGCACATGGCATGTTAGTAGTATTTATGATATCTTCTGAGGAGAGGAACAGCACCTGATATTGGGATATTGGGACTGCTGTATAAAGAGTGGTGATGCATTCTTTCTATTCACATAAGAATTTTGCTAACACCTCATTAGTTTGTTAAAACCAGATAGCAAATCTTGAATAAAATAATGGCAATGGTCCCAGAATAATTAACCACAAATTACAAAGTCTGTTTAGTTTAAAAACACACACACTAAACAGGGTACCATTTATTGTGATGGTCGCTGTCATCTCTGAATGTGCATGTTGACTTATTAATGATTTTGAGGTATAGTGAATTGTTATATCTTCCTGCTATAATTAGTATTTCTTTTCAGCAGCTGTTGAAAGTTGTTTTTGTGATACATGATTTGTTTTTGTTGTTTTTTGAATAAACTATTTTAGGTACAAGAAACATTAACAGTGAACCATCTGTTTTGGGATACATTAAGAGCTCATTTAAAGATGGCATTTGAATAATCACATTCTCATTTTGAAGTTTTAAAAGGAGAACTTAGTTTTTAAACAACTGATGACTCATGTTAATGTTTTGTGTTTTCCCCCTTACAGAATCAATAGTGTTTCTCTGTGAAAGAGAAGAATTCTGTCACTTGAATGTTTTTCAAACTTTCAGCCTTCCCTAAATCATTTGTATTCCTCCAATCTCTGGAACAAGAAGTAATACACTTAGAAGGATTGTGATGGGCAGGTGCCTAAGTTTTTTGAAGTATCCTTATAATCCTAATACTTTTAAAAAATATTGATAAAGCAAGTGCAATGCATACTTTCATAGGCCAGATGTTCTCCTTTATTAGGGAGAAGGATAACCCTGAGGATTTCCTTCTCATCTGTGCTCTTTCTCCAACAGATGAAGCCAGTGGGTGTCTCCCCATTGCTGCAGGTGTGGCACAGGATCCAAAGCCTCTGAAAGCCATTCTGTGCAGATATTAGAGCTGGAAGATACTTATATGGCATGTGTGTCCTGTGCACAGCGTGCCTGGGCGTACTGGCAACGTGTAAACCAATACCTCCATAGGCTTTAGGGAAGGACATGTGTGCTCTGAGATTCCTGAGGAAGCAATTGGCAAGGGTATTGCAGAGATGAAGGCACAGCAAACAGAAATCAACTGAAGGTTAGGTTTTTAGCCATGCAGATCATCTTATATTCCCTTTGTTGCCAGTACGCAAAGCCAGTTCTGTAAGTTAATTTGTTCCCTTTAAGATATGTAAACTGAACAGGCCTTTGGAGGTTCACATCCCTTTTCACTAACTGTGGAGTAAACCTAGGAAAGTCTGTTGAGATTGGACAACTACTTTGTAGGTGACTATAAGCAGAATGAATGTCACCCAAGGCAGAGTAGCTCCACACCTCTCACCCCTGCAGCCTGATTACCTTGTCTTGTTTGTTCGGCTTGCTCTTTCTGTGTACCTTTAAAAAACAAACATGCCAATTTGAGCAGGCAGAGTACCTATTACCTTGTACTGTCTATAGAGGAGATGAGTACCTTTTACGTACAATGCTCTTCTATACTGCATCCTTTTTTGTGTCTCATACATGGAAAGTTAGAAGTGAAATGCAATTTTTTTCTGTTTACATTAACATCTATAGATATGGTAAGGTAGACAGTGCTCCACAGCTATAGTTGTCCATCTCTTCAGTATTTATGGTACAGCAAAGAGCAAAAAGGCATCTCCATCTGATAATGAGGACTGTACCAAACTTTCTTCTTTATGTTTTTGCTCAATAAGATATGTAGCTTTCAAATAAACTGTTTTCATAAACAATTTTGAACCACAGAGCTTTTATCTGTTTCCTATTTCAAGAAATCAGAATGCTGGCTGATGTATTTCTACTGACTACCAAGAAATACTATTTGTAATCTATTCTGAATATTTGAGGAACAAAGTGGGCTACATGTCTCTCATAATTCTCAGGGTAACACCACATCTTTTGAAAGCAGACTAACTGTATGTGTAAGTCCTATAATATTTAATCACTTGTGGGAAGTAAAAGGTCAAGGTGGTTTGTGATAGATTTTGAGATAATTTAATCTGCAAAAAATCGAAGTAATCTTCTTTGAACAAAAACTCTTATTTCATAGGTACAAATATTTTTCAATAGTTGCTCCCTCTCAGGTTTTATCTACATGGTAGTTTTGATTAAAGTCTCCATGTATGGACTTTGTGTGAAGTAAATATGCAGTTTTCTTAGTATGAAATAACAGGGAAGCCCTTACTGCACCCAACCTTCTACGTGCCTGCTGTACTGGATGCCTGAGGGTAATATCACTGGCTTTATCCTCTAATGTTCATCCCCAAAATCCTCTCCAGTGAGCCAACTGGCTTTCTCAAAGCGGCTAAGAAAAAATCTGAGACCTTGACTATCTCAATAAAAATTGTGCCTTGTGGTGTGTCCTCCAACACACGGATTACTCCAAGAACGGAAGAAACAGCCTTCCCTGCATTAGCATCTGGGGAATCTTCAGTGCCTCAGTTCTCTCAAATAATAGCCCTTGTCTCTAAGAAGGAAGTGCAACAATGAATTAGGGCCCAGCAGATCACTTTCTGCAAAACAACAGTCAGTTAGAGGAGAGAGCTAAAACCATACCAAAAATTTTTTTCTTTAAAATGCCAACAAACTCTTCATTAAAACAGAACATATCTGTTTTTTGTTTTTTGGGGTTTTTTTCCTAAACTCAAAAGACTAAGAAATTTCTTGCTGGAGTTTTTTATTGCAAAATATTATTAAATCACAATAACACACTGTGAATAAAGATGTTGCTATCAAACTTCCATAAATGAGTGATAAGGGGAAAAAATGTTTTTTATACTTTTCCCACAACATCTCTTGACAAATGTTGTTCTGGAATTTAAAACCCTTTACTCTTCTGATCAGAAAGACAGTGTGTTTTTAGTAAAGGAAAAGTATAGGAGTTAAAAGACGTGTAGCACAACATTTTAGCAAATTGATGCTGGAAATTACATAGCTGCAAGCTTAAAACTTCCAAAATTTATTTAACTAATAATATAAATAAAGACAATATTTTGGCCCCTGAATGCAGACATGAAGGAAACTACATTACATTAGATTAGTGATCTAATCAGGAAACCTCAGCATGGAACCCAGTGTACCCAGACTTACTGTCTTTATAAACAAACTTACCAGTCTTATGGTTATAGATTGGTCAACACTCCAATCAAAAGTGATCTACAAAATCATAAAAAGTTTCTAAGATTTGCACATACAAGCCAAAAATGGAAAGTGGTTATTATTAAAAGATACTTTCATATGAGAGAATGACAGAAAAGTCTTGGAGCTTTTTTGTCTCTTTAGTCTTTGCTTGTCTTATTTTTCTTCCACTGCTGTATTTTAAATGCCAAGTTTTCCATGAGAGTTTTCAAGAAAAGAAGTAATTTTCTTAATGATGTTGTTTCCTTATTGAATTAAATTTTTATACCTGAACTTTTCCTTTAAATGGAAAAGGCCTTTGTCTTTACAATATGAGTTATTTACACTTAATTTTCTCTGTCTTGCACCTAAAATTTATTGTGCTGAGGGAAAAAGTCTTATTTTTGAAAATGAAGATATTCATAACCATTACTCCCCCCAGCTGACCATTATTTTGGAACAGAAAAAGGCAAATGTTTTCCAGTTATAATAAGCTGCCAAAGCTTGGAAAAACTGTCATTTTGTCAGTTTTTGTTAATTTGCTTGGTTTTTGTTGATATGTTGATTTTTTTGCTTTGATTGTTTTTTAATATTAATGAGCCCACCCTTACCTGGTGCCTTTTCCATGGCTCTCATCACCTTGTAAGCGTGGTCTCCAGCTACGTCAGCTCTTACTCTACCACTGAGCCTGTGTTTTCCATTTTGTGAACCTCATTAAGGGTACTTAGAAAGTGTATCCTGCAAAGGGTGCCCAAAGTGTCTGAGATTTTCAGAATCAGGTAAACTGTTCAGTAATCAAATTCAGATTTGCAGAAGAGTTTCTTGCCCTGAAAAGAATCTCCCTGTATTTAAAGGCCTCGGGTTAGCCCAAAGCAGGAGAAAAGGTCACTCTCTAATTTAAGGATCTATCAGTAATATTACTCAAATGGATTGCTCAAAAATGGATTAGTTAGCAATATGAATTTTTACATTGACCTAATGCTCCCACCAGCATTTGGTGCAGTTCAGTGCTATGTAGTGTAACTAGCTTGGGCCTTGGAAGCAACATTTTTGCTCTTCCTTCCCTCCTACGCTGATTCTCTTTTGCTTTTGATTCTTAGCATAACTTTGTGAAAACCAACCCTTTGTCCTGGCTTTCTATGACACAGAAGCTTTGAAGTTACTTCTAAAGTGCTAATTAGCCTTTCACATTGTTTACGAACTTTTGGTGTGATGTCAGAATCTTCAAATTGGATGTAAGTCCTATTTTGGAAGTGCTGAACTAGGGTCAGGAGGAGTGGCAAATGTTTAGCACCTGAGAAAAACAGGACATTTCATGGACAATGAATAAGGATTAATGGTCTAGGCACCCAAGAAAAAAGTACCCAAACCACTTTAAAAGATTTATCAGGACTTACATTGAAAATTCAGGTCATAAAGAAATACCAGGAATAGGTCCTAAGCCATTTCAAACCTGTTTTGCATGAATGGGAGTATCCCTCCTTTTCCACATGCCCTGTAGGGGAGCTCGCCTCACAGCCTGGAGTTGTAGAGCCACAGAAAAGTGCCTGAGCAGCCACAAGGTGACAGGAATCCACACTTACCTGGCTGATGTAATTCTTCTTAATCCTCAAAGTAGCAGATTCAGACAGTTTGTATTCTCTCTTATTCCAAAGAATACTCCTATTCTAAAGAATGCTATATGCTAAAGGATTCCTTTTTAAGATAAATGTCGAGCTTCTGCATTTCATATCTAAGCCCTGACCTTCCATTGGGTTTAACACGTCCCACCTTTCTCTCAGAAATCAAAGGACATCTGATCTACTTGGTAGAAGAGTGCAAAGTTTTTGTTCCAAGAATGAACAACAGATTTGCACATTTGTGCGTGCATGAGTCTGTGTTAAAAGTCCTTGTACCGTATTGTAACTAAAGGCTTGCTTTCTGAGGTGCAGAGCTTTGCAGTCTCTGAAGACCATAATCTGATAAGGCTGTCCCAGTGACCACCCTGTCACAGTTAGGAGTTGCCCCTTGGTAGTTTTTTCTGTTGATGTGCTGATTCCCATCAAGGGGATCCCCTTTTGTGAGAGAAAGCTTCACTACAACCAATAAAGTGTGCAAGACTCCACGCATATCAAGTGGCCTATTTTTTTTTTTTACAATAGCCTCATGTACTCTTTCTTTGAAATTACAGCTCCCGATGGCCATTTTTGGTTAATGGTGGGCTTAAACTTCATCTGTTAAAGAATAGCATTTTCCTCCAAAATGGTTTAAGTCTATAATCTTTTTGTCATGGTAATGACACTTTTAGGGCTTAGAGGGGTATAATGGCATTGTACCCCCATACAAAGAAATTTTATGTAGAGGTGGAGGATGCAAACTTTTAAGAATACCAGAAAATTGTGGCCTGGGCATCTGATTCTGTTTGGATTTATTACTTACATTTAGATATTTTAAATTGTGACAATAGTTTTATATCTAATTAATCAAGGCTGAATTTAATTTCTTCTTTTGAGGATAAGTAGGGGATCGGAAGTTAAGTATCCGTCTTTCATACTCTGGGGACCTCCTAACAAATAAAGAGGCACTAGGAACAATTTATGGGATTCCAGGATTTAAGTTCTAGTGAGTCCATAAGGAAGTGATGTCTGTTATGTATTGCTTATGACAGCTTTTGAGTGATGATATAAGGAGTTCATCTTACACACTTCCTAGGAAATGCTTACAAGCTGCCCTGTTATTCTTTACAAAGGAGACCTAAAGATGGATTGAACCAATATTTTTCACTTCTACTGCTGAATTTGTAATATTCAAGTTTTTAAAAGTTTGTGATTATTTGCTTTTCATTGGACAATTATAAAGATTGATGAGGTTTGTTATAAATAAAAAAAATTAAAGAATAGGATTTGATGTGAATTACCCCCATATTTTTGTGAGGCTTCAACTAGAAATTTTTTTTTTCACAAAGGTTCTCCTTATATCTGGCTAAATCTTAGTAGTAGGAGGAGAAAACCCTGTATTTACTTTTTTTTTTAACCAGGAGCCACAAAGATATTAAAACCTGATCTGGCTTATAGTACATTTTTTCTAAAAAAAAAAGAACAAAGATAAAGATAGGAACACAGTTCTAAAAATTAAACTAGAAAGATGAGCTCTGTTATTAGAAAAGAAAAAAAAAAAAAGAAGATGGCTAAGCTTCATTTTTCCCAGAGCCACCAAAATTTAGGGTCTAGTGAAGTCTGAATTTCTCATTTGGTTTCCCTCATCCCTGTAAAGAAGAAATATGAATGATGGCAGTCTGTAAAAGTCTGTAAAAGTCTTTTGTCAACGTTGGTCTCCACAAAACCAAATGAAGGGTAATTGGGTCTGGATTGTTAGGGTAGCAGTTGGGATCAAGCATTCCACTCTTGAACCAACTCTGAAACATGTGAAGAAGAACCTGGGTGAGCTCCTTCCTTCCAGTCTGGAGGCAATGGGCAGAAGGTTTGACTGAAGAAAGGGAGTAGTCATCATGTCAAGGATTCAGTTCAGCGTGAAAGTAGGGTGCAAAGCAGGTCTGCAGGATGCTTGTGGGTGCAAGGAGGAGTGAAGGGAAGGAGTGTGAATAAGGTGGTGTTGGAGGGGACCTTGGGAATAAGAATGAGGAGCTGAGCAAGACAAAAGGGGGAAGATGACAAGGAGAATCAGAGATGGAAAGACCTGCCCTGGGGCGAGAGTAGAGTGTTGGGGTCATGGGGACACTGTTCCATAATGGCATAGAGGCTTTTGGCAGTGAAAGTTATAACTATGAAAAGCCTTGTAGAGAGAGATAAGGCCTTTTCTGCTTGCCACCAAGGCCACTGTAGGGCAAGACAGAGAGAAGGGTCTATCTGAACCTGTTTTTCTGGTAGCTCTGCGGTTCAAGAAGAAGGAAGGCAGCAGCCTGTGGAAAGGATAAAATCCAAGATTTTAGAATCAACCCTAGGAAAGGGTTTGTGTGCTCTAGCTTAGAATGTGAAAATAAATATTTATAAATGAATTTCCATTAGAACAGAGAAGAACCAGTACGCTGAATGTTCTGAGCAGGCAAACAGCCTGTTAACTTGCAGTTCTTGTCATGTGATTTTTCCTAATAGAGTATGTTTCTTGAAAACTAATTGCATCATCTCTACTCTGGAATAGTATAAACTTAGGAGATCACAGAAAAAATGCAGAGGTGATGGGTTGCTTATAGCTCTGATCTTGTAATAATGAGGCTGTATTATTATTTAAAAAAATAACTGATTCTGTCAGAGATGCTCCTCTTTTGAAATATGACACACCATATGTTCAGTGACTCAGTTTCTCAGATGTTATATTTGGTTTATTAAAATCTTAAATTCTGTTTCTACTCCTTCATATTTTTTTTGTTGCTTGTCTGTATAAAATATTCAAAGTTGTACTTTGCAAGCAGCTGTAAGCCAAATTGCTGATAGCAAGAATATGACCATAAGCCACTATCCCCAGGATTTTCCGTTAGGGTGAATGATCTGTTTTATGTATTTAAAAACTTAACTGATCCAGCTGCCACTGGAGTCAGCAGGAGGCTTTTCCAAAGCAAGTAACAGAGGGTCCACTTCCCTCTTTATGTATTGGTTTTCATAATATAGGACTTTAGCCCTCAAACTGGAAATGAACAGAAGCCTTTGATTTTGACTGATCAAAACCATAATGAGAAGGGCTGTTGATTTTGCGACTGTTCTGCTTGATCTAGCTTTTGTCTGAAACTATCAACTTGTAGTTTTTGTTTGAAATAACTTCATAGGAGGAGCTTGACTGCTGTACGTGTGTGGTTTTGAAAGGGTTGTGCTGCGGCTGGGGCAGGACCCATCATACATCCCAGGTTTTTGGGAACCAGGAGCAGAATTTCTGTTGCTTCTCCCCTTCCTTCCTATTGCCAGGCATTCATCCTGAAGTTAGCAGAGAACTAGTTTTCTAGTAAATATATCAGCCACTTGGTATTTAGGGCAAATACATATAATACATATAATATGTATAAATAAATACATAACCCTCCCCTCCATTTAAGTAAGATTTTCAATCAATACCAATTAATTGCAGTTCCTTTTTTAAAGGGCCATTGCACATGCCCAGATTGCAGCATTTTGTCCAAGCAGGGGATGTTATCTCTTCTTCCTGGCCAGGGGACTTAAAGCACAAAATGTTGCTGTTTTATAAAAAGTACTACTGGCAAACTTTTGGGCAATATATTTTTGTTGTTTAGCTAGTCATCCCTAAATTTAATGGTGGTATTTAAATGTCAGTACTGCTTATTTTATTGGAAAATTCTCTCTGTTTATCATTCTGGTTAGACTCATAGGTATTACAGGCAGAAACACACTGGTAGTTCATTTTTTGTCCCTGTTGCCCAAGGCAACTGCAGAAGGAGACAATGTCCTATTGTCATTAACTTTTATGCCGTGACATTCTGCTTCCAGCTGGCGTGGGAGAGTTAATTATGGTGAACATATGGATGTACAAGGAGGTAGCATTTCTGTGTCAAAGCCAAGCATCAAATGGGATTGGAAAAGACTTTTTGCATGGGGATTGGAAGTTATATATCCTGTTTCCACCCTTGGCCCATCAAAAGCAAACCCATAAGGGAAGGGAGCTCAGAAAGCACCCTGTGGCCTGTGTGCTGGCGCCTGCTGTTGAAGTGGCTTAAGAGCATATTGTCCTCAGCTGTCTTCCCTTCCCCACCACGAGAGGTTATTGCAGGGCTGTGGAGTGGGACATGCACACTGCACTCTGGCCAGCAGTCAGAGTGAAGTTACCCAGGGCAAGAGTAGTTTGGGTCTCCCTGAGAGCCTCTCTTTCCCTGTCCCTACCGCTAGAGTAGTAAACTCAGGAGGTGGGCTGCAGACATCCTATGGGTGGGTGGTATCTAAAATGGTATGTGAGGAAGTATGGCATATTGTATACCCTGAAGGACCTGAGGAGTAAGCAGTAGGTTAGGAGTTGGGCTGTGCAATGTTATTCTCTGCCAGCAGCCATGAATCACGAAATCCAAGAATGAAGTTTGGTCTGTGCCATCTGTGTGGCTCTCCGGGTAACTGTGTCCCAGCAGACCAAACAGTAGTTAAGGAAAACATTTGTTAAAATTTTGTTTTCTTAAGTGTGATTATACAGAATGTCATATTTTAAAAACTGCTTTGTTTAACAGTGGTTTGAGCACAGCAATTTAGCATATGGCTTTGAAACTGGGAGCATCACATGAAACATTAGGCTCTGAGTTCACTTTAGCAGCCCTTGCTCCACTGCCCATCACACTTAGAGCTCTGAAGCTGTTTCATTGTATTCCCTTGTTAGAGCAGTTCCATTCAGCTGTTAGAAGTCTGGGACTGATTTCTACTATATAAACTTTTTAGCCTGGGGGAAAGCTTTTTCTTCTTCAAAAGGAAGAATAAGGGTTGTAGCATTTTAGTGGGCTATGATTGTTTGTGGTGCAATTTGATGTCAGTGAGACTGTACTAAGCCTATGTCTGGCATAAAGATGCCAGAACAGTGATACTTGAGGTGACTTTCACGTTATAATTGAAAAATAAAGTAAATAAAGTAAAATAAAATAAATAAAAATAAAATAATTCAGGAGGTCTTATTTACTGCCTAAATGCAAATTTAACTACCAAGAAGTTGGGCTGATTTCTGGGTATATTTGTGAATTAAGGTGGAACCAGACTAGATAAATACATGTATAGGTGCATATAGTCCATACAGGAGGTAATGTTGATCCTTAGAGATCTCAGAGTGGGACACAATGACACTGGAAGTTGCAATTTGCTTTTGTCTCTCTATACAGGATATAACTCTTTAGCAATTCATTTCTCTTCCAACACATCTTCTTCAGTATATAACTAGTCTTTGGGATTTAAGGGTGGTGGTGATGGTGTTCTGTCCTTGCTTACTCCCACACAGAGAGCTGGAGACAACAGGTCTGTGCAACTTGCTCCCTTTACCCCCCATATCTGCCCTCATGTTGGCAGGAGAAAATACATGAGTCTCTCTCTGCAAGGCTGTTCTTTATGGGTGCACCCCAGGCAGGGCCTTTAGACTTGCTGCTTAAACCTGGCCCAAGACCCATCTGTGACTCACTCAACAATCCATAGTAGGCATGCTAAAGACCTGCTAGCACCATGAATGCAGGTTGCACTCATATTGTGTCTTAATCTTTCTGCAAAACCAGAGTGACTGTCTTGAATGGAGCTGAAATGAAGAGCACAGTGTTGACTACACTGGCTCTGATTTAATTTGACTGAATCCTCTTCTGCCCCTCAAATGCTAGGCCCATGTCAGTGAAAACAAACAGGCACAACACTAATAAAAAATGCATTTGCTCTGGCCACCTTGACAGAAATTCTTAGAGTGTTTTTGATATTTTTTTTCTCTAATCTAAATCAAATATAATCATCATCAAAAAAAAAAAAAAAAAAAAAAAAAAAAAGAGGAAAACCCCCTAAGGGAACAAGAACCTCCTAGAATCCATGGGGAACCCAGTTAAGACTTAATTACTGGGCTTACACAAGCAATAATTTTCTTCAGTCTTCGAAGATCTCAAGTCACTGAGTGTGGATCACGTTGGGAGACTGTGTCTCTGCAGCTGCATCCTTTCAGTTTGCATTGTTCCAGGTGGCCAATGGTGCAGGATCCTGGCTGCCAGCTGGCCTCACCATGCAGCCTGCACTGGGCTACAGTGCTGTTCCACTTACTACCCCTCTGAGCAGACAATAAGGATTTCACATTTTTATTTTCTGTTCAAACTCATGGTTAGTCAGAAGCTAAAGGTATTTTTATTTCATGATGCTGATCTTCATATATAAATATTAGTTCTAAAGACTGAAAATTGGAAGTGGGGTAAAAAAGTCACTGAGTTTCTTGATTTGTCCCTGCTTCCTTTTGAAGTTATTAGGAATTTTGTTGCTGCCTCACACTGGGAAGAGGAACAGTTTCCTTTATAATAAAATAAGAGTTGCTTTCATATGATTATTGTCTGAGATCTGTAAACATTGTACAAATACGTAAATTTACATACACTGCTTATAAGGAAACCCCATATGTACTGCTCATAAGAAAAACATATATTTCCCATTTTTGGCTAATATTACCACTTTCTGTTTTTGTCTAATGGCCATAAATGTAGTTATGAAGGGTAGTTGTAACAGGAGACTCCCTTCTAAGGGAAAGAGAGCCTGATATGCAGACCAGACCCCATCCACAGGGAAGTCTGCTGCCTCCCAGGGGCTCAGATAAGGGACATTACTGGAAAACTCTCCAGTCTAGTAAGGCCCTCTGATTACTGTCCACTATTGGTTGTTCAAACCGGCAGTGACAAAATAACAAAGAGAAATCAGAGGGCAATCAAAAGAGACTTCAGGGCTCTGGGGTGATTGGTAAAGGGATCAGGAACACAGGTAGTGATTTCCTCAATCCTTGTAACAAGGAATAATATTGATAAGAATAGGCAGATCCCTCAGGTCAATGAGTGACTCCGAGGTTGGTATAATCGGAAAAATGTTGTGGTTTTTTGACCATGGGATAATCTGCTTAATGCCTGGTCTGCTCATGCCTGCTGGAATGCACCTTTCTCAGAGGGGAAAAAGAGTTCTAGCACAGGAGCTGTCAGGGCTCGTTGACAGAGCTTTAGAGTCGCTTGGAAGGGGGAAAGGGACAAAACCAGGCTGGCCAGTGATGAGCGATGTGATGGTGTGCCAAAATTTGAGAAAACCAGCACTTAAGAGGATCCCTCAGTCTGCCTCAAGAGGTGTTGGCTACAGTGTACCACACCTGAAATGTTTCTACACCAATGCACGCTGCAAGAGCAACAAACAAGAGGAGCTCAAAGCTTTGGCCCGGTCCAGAGGTTTGACATCATTGGCACAAGTGAAACCTGGTGGGATGAATCCTGTGACTGGAGTGCCCTGTTGGATGGTTACAGGCTCTTCGGGAGGGATAGACAGAGCAGAAGAGGTGGAGGGGTGTTGTAATGTAGTGGAAGGGTTAGAATGTATGGAGCTCACAGTCGGCAGTGGCACAGTTGAGAGCCTCTGGGCAAGAATCAAGGGGCAACCAAATAATGAAGACGTCGTT
Source organism: Pipra filicauda (assembly GCF_003945595.2). Classification (NCBI taxonomy): domain Eukaryota; kingdom Metazoa; phylum Chordata; class Aves; order Passeriformes; family Pipridae; genus Pipra; species Pipra filicauda. The sequence goes on along the minus strand of NW_024104795.1, from coordinate 89,361 downwards.
GTGGGAGTCTGCTATAGACCTCCCAGCCAGGACAATGACGCTGACAAATTATTCTTTGAGGAACTAAGGGGCACTTCCAAGTCAACTGCTCTCATCCTTATGGGGGACTTCAACTTACCGGAAATTAACTGGGAGCATCACACAGCTGGTACGACTGAGGCCAGAAGATTCCTAGAAAACTTGTATGACAACTTTATGGAATAGGTCCTAGGGGAGCCACCTCAGAAAGTTGCCATCCTGGATCTGCTGCTTGTCAACAGAGTGGATATTGTGAGCAAAGTGGAGATTGGTGGCCGTCATGGCCACAGCGACCACCAAGTGATCAAGTCTAAAATCTCTGTTGAGAGGAGAAAAAGTGCCAGGAAAACCTGAGCTCTGGACACGAGCAGAGCAGACTTTGGGCTGCTCAGGGAATTGGTAAGTAAGGTCCCCCGGGAAAATGTTTTTGCAGGTGCTGGGATCCATCAATGCTGGTCGCTTTTCAAACGTCACCTCCTAAGGGCACAGGAGCAGGCAATTCCCAAATGCTGGAAGTTAAGCAGATGAGGCAGAAGGCTGGCTTGGATAAGCAGGGATCTTCTCTCGGAAATAAGGCAAAAAAGGAAGGTATAGGCCCAGTGGAAACAAGGTCAGGGGACATGGAAAGAATTCAGAGACACTGCTTGTCACTGTAGGGAGAAAATTCACGTGTCCAAAGCTCAATTGGAGCTGAAGCTGGCCAGAAATGGGGAGGACAATAAAAAGAGTTTTTTCAAATACATTCATTAATGGCAATTGGCAGCGTAGAAATATCATCAGCCTGTTACAGGATGAGGATGGTCACCTCACAAATAGGGACAGAGAAAAGGCAGAGGTGTTTAATGCAGTCTTTGCCTCTGTCTTCCACATGGATGATGGACCAAGGGGGTCTCAGTGCCCTGAGCTGGAGGACCATGACTGTGAGAATGATCAACTCCCAGTCAACCCCAAAATTGTGTGGGATCTACTGCTCCAGCTGGATCCCTACAGGTCTATGGGGCCTGATGGGAATCATCCCAGAATCCTTTCTCAATGATTTTTGAGTGATCATAGGAATCCAGAGAGGTCCCAGCTGAGTGGAAGCTGGTGAATGTTGTCTCAATTTTCAAGAAGGACAAGAAGGAGCACTCCAGAAACTACAGGCCTGTCAGTCTCAGTTCAGTGCTTGGTAAAATTATGGAGAAGATTATTCTGGGAAGTATTGAAAAACACCTGAAAGACAACACAGTCATTGGTCACAGCCAGCAGAGCTTCATGAGGGGAAAGTCCTGCTTATCAAACCTGATTTCCTTTTATGACAAGGTAATCCACCCAGCTGATCAAGGGAGACCAGCTGGTATAATCTATTTGGATTTCAGTAAAGCTACCTCTCACGTATCCTTCTGGACAAAACGTCCAGCACAGCTGGATAAACACATCATGTGGTGGGTGAACAATTGGCTCATGGGTCGAGCACGGAGGGTAATAGCGAATGGGGTGACATCAGACTGGTGACCTGTCACTAGTGGGGTTCCACAGGGCTCTATCTTGGGCCCAGTGTTCTTCAACAGCTTCATAAATGACTTGAGTGCAGGACTGGAAGGGATACTAAGCAAGTTTGCAGGTGACATATGAGTCAGCAGTGCCTTGGCAGCCAGGAGGGCCAACTGTGTCCTGGGGGGCATCAGGCAAAGCATCGCCAGCCGGTTGAGGAAGGGGATTGTCCCACTCTGCTCTGCACTGGTGTGGCCTCACCTTGAATATTGTGTGCAGTTTTGGACACCACAATATAAGAAAGGTATTAAGCTGTTGGAGAGTGTCCAAAGGAGGGCAATGAAGATGGTGAAGGGCCTTGAGGGGAAACCATATGAGGAACAGCTGAGGTCACTTGATCTGTTCAGCCTGGAGAAGAGGAGACTGAGGGGAGACCTCATTGCAGTCTAAAACTTCCTCATGGGGGGATGTGGGGGGCAGGTGCTGACTTCTTCTCTGTGGTGACCAGTGACAGGACCCAAGGGAATGCCCTGAACCTGTGTCAGAGGAAGTTTAGGTTGGATATTAGAGAAAGGTTCTTCACCCAGAGGGTGGTTGGGCACTGGAACAGGCTCCCCAGGGAACTGGTCACAGCACCAAGCCTGACATGAGCCAGCAGTGTGCCCAGGTGGCCAAGAAGGCCAATGGCATCCTGGCCTCTATCAGGAACAGTGTGGCCAGCAGGTCCAAGGAAGTGATTCTTCCCTGTACTCAGTGCTGGTGAGGCCACACCTGGAGTGCTGTGTCCAGTTCTGGGCCCCTCAGTTCAGGAAGGATATTGAGGTGCTGGAGCAGGTCCAGAGAAGAGTAACAAGGCTGGTGAAGGGACTCGAGCACAGGTCCTGTGAGGAGAGGCTGAGGGAGCTGGGATTGTTTAGCCTGGAGAAGAGGAGGCTCGGGGGAGACCTCATCACTCTCTACAACTCCCTGAAGGGAGGTTGTATCCAGGTGGGAGTTGGTCTCTTCTCCCAGGCAACCATCAGCAAGACAACAGGGCATGGTCTTAAGCTATGCTAGGGGAGGTTTAGGTTAGATATTAGGAAGAATTTCTTTACAGAGAGGGTAATCAGGCATTGGAATGGGCTGCCCAGGGAAATAGTGGATTGTCTGTCCCTAGAAGTTTTTAAGGTGAGACTGGATGTGGCACTTAGTGCCATGGTCTAGTAACCGCAGAGGTAGTGGATCAAGGGTTGCACTTGATGGTCTCGGAGGTCCCTTCCAACCCAGCTGATTCTATGATTCTATGACAGAGTTCAAGAAGCTTTTGGATGATACTCTCAGATATATGGTATGATTCTTGGGGGTGGTCCTGTGCAGGGCCAGGAGTTGGACTCAATGATCCTTGTGGGTCCCTTCCAAATCAGCATATTCTGTGGTTCTGTGATTAAAATTATCTTCTTGACACATGCAGTTTGCTGGCTCCAATGGATATCTTCTTGAGAAAAGACCTTTTTTTTGTCCTTTAATACAAACTACTGAAAGGCTGGATTCAAATCTCTCCTGCTGCTCAGTGGCTTTGCATTGTCTGCACAGCACTATAGTCCTATCAGTAAGAGAAGCAATGCTTCCCTCTGCCAGCATAAGTCTGCAACACCTCTCCTATAAGGAAAAGCTGAGAGAGTTGGGGTTGTTCAGTCTTGAGGACACTCCGGGGGGACCTCATTTGGCCTTTCAATCACCTAAAGTGGGCTTATAAGAAAGACTGGGTGAGACTTTTTAGTAGGATGTTAAGTGATAGGTCAAGGGGTAATGGTTTTAAATTAAAAGAGGGTAGACTCAGTCTAGATATAGAGAACAGTTTTTTTTATGATGAGGGTAGTGAAACACTGGAACAAGTTTCTTAAAGAGATGGTGGATGCTCCATCTGTGAAAACATTTGAGGTCAGGTTAGGCAGGGCTCTGAACAGCCTGATCTTGTTGAAGATGTCCCTGCTCATTGCAGGAGGCTTGGACTAGATGGTCATTACAGGTCCTTCCCAACCCAAACTGTTCCATGATTCTATGAAAATTTATAGTGCAAACTTGAACTCTAAAGGTTTCAGAAAACATGTGAATTGCAAGGAAGTTATAATGCGCTTAACTCTGATGTTGCAGCTCTATGACAGCAGGGAGCAGCCAGACTGGCCCCTGGTCTTCAGTGATGCTATGGTATCCAAATCATGGCTTGTGTACTCATAATCCTGTGGGTAAAACCTCATGCTTGCAGTGGCACTTGTGGACTACTGCAATTTACCCATGACATGGAGTATGTTACAGACCTCTCATGAGGTGAATCCAGGTTAACTCTGCCTTCAAAGGCTGATTTTGTACAATAGAGGCTGTAGCTGGCTCCTCAAGCAGGGAGGGTGTGTAACGTAAAAGAAAATATATGGAAATAAACTGATTTACAATTACTTACAATTAAAAAACCAAAACACGTGGGCATTTACATTTTTATTATATTTCTTAGAATGGCTAGTTCGTATGTATTGAATCATACAAAAGGTGCTGAGGATGGAAGTTTCTCCATGATAAGAAGGGAAAAAAACCATTTTCTATCCATAGCTCTCAGGAAAATACCTGCACAGTTTCCTTCTTTGGCTTCTATTGGTGAAGAGTCAGCCTATTCATCTGTCAAACAGAAGAGCAAGGAAATGTAATACTAGAATCAGTTATAACACAACATGGTAATTATAGACCACACCCAAAGATATAGCACCTCCAGTCTTTGTGAAAGATGGTAGTCAGGTTCAGATACCATAGCTTAGACTCATTTTTGTTTAGTGCTGTTCTTACCTCCCTCATCATAGAATTCTGCATATTCGTTTTCTGTATTTCTGTTGTCTGTTCTTCCTATTATAAAGCACTTTTAAAATTGAATTTTGTTACAATATATTATAGCAGTAGCATTCACTTGATGACTGATTCTTTAAAATAACTTACTTATTTTTTTTCTGATCAAAGAGCCACCACAGGAAATCCAATAAAGAATCAGAGACTTCTTCCCCTGGAGTCAGTAGCACATTCATATTTTTCCTATTCGTATTTGCTGTCATCAGCCACAGTTCGGTTTCAGATCAAGGGTAAGGGAGCCTTTTTATTACGGAAGGATAGGGCTGAACCCAGCAGACTTAAAACAGGTACCATTTTTCTCGCTTTAAATCACCCTGGGTTTAAAAATGCTTTAAAGCTTTTCATTTTCTGTATGACTAGAAAACATTCTGTTCATCTCCATGTTCAAAGTGATGAACTCTGGAATAAGCAAATTATCATATGTTGTTAATTCTCTAAAAGCAATCACTCTAAAAGCAGTCAGATGGCTTAAATTAAGACATTAAGCTTTCATGTCTAGAAAATATGTGCTTTGCTTTGAAAGAGTAGAATAAACTCAGCATTTTTTTTATTTTTCTTGGATGTAAATGCCTTTTCTATATGCCTATACATGATGATTTCTTTTAAATACAAAGAGATTAAGAAAGGGGAATGTCTGGGGGAGCCTGCTCAGTCCTACCAGTGTTTACTTGCTCTTCATGACACTGTGCCAGGCACCCGAAGCAGCCTCTGGGGAAGGTATTTGCACCCCTGGGTGTGTGTATTAGCAGAGCACCATCAGTCTGAAGCAGACTGATGCAGACTTTTGCAGCAGGGCAATTACTGTGCTGGGATTACAAGCTCCCAGTTCTGGCTTCAAAGGACCATCATTATTTTGGGACATAAATTCTTGTAGCAGTGGTATTTGACTCTGGTGACTTTTTTGAGTAAGGGGTTTTTTCAGATGTAGGTTTCGAACTGAACCAAAACCCTGAACTATTTTTCTTTAGCTTGGTAAGGCTGAAAATGCTCCAAGAATCATGCACAGTCCTCTGATGTCAAATGTTTAAATAATTCCAGTATATGAACATTAAAGAACAAGGTCTTTTTTGTTTATTAGATGTATGCTTGTTAGATAAATGTGGATGCATGAGAAACTGTTGTTACACTGCACCACTTGAGGGAGGTATCTCATTCTGCACATCTGTCCTCAAGCAAGCAGTGTGGGATTATCTGTGCCAAAATGAAATGTATAGTTACACCCTACAGAAAATTGCATCTGTCTTTGTTGTGTCAGCACAGGCCATACAACATCTCTGGTGCACAAGAGCTGCTCTTCTGGCTTAATGGTGTCACAGAGGCAAAGCTGTCAGTACCTCTGCTATGCCAGCATTTTTCTCTGTTATCATTAATACAATACAACACCCCCGATTGCCCTTGGGGGAAACAGAGAGGGGAGAAACTGTGTTGTCATAGCAAATGCACTCTGCTCTGGCTCCAGCGGGGACTATGGTGCTTCCACTGACGACTCTTGCCTCAGATTTGGGCATGAGTAGTGATGGAGCTTCCCAGCCAGGGCCTGTGACCTGTTTCTCCTCAAGCACTTGTACCTCTGCATGTCAGTGCACCCTGAGCACTGTGGTTACAGAAGAACCTTGCCTGAGTTTTCCACACAACTCTGCTCCCCATGGGAACTGCCAGCCCCCCTCCGCACACTCAGTGGTTCTTTTCAGGCAAGTGAAGCAAAAACATGGGTGTGCCTTCTCTGAGATGTTTTCCCCACAAAATTCTGTGTCCCTTAGTGCCTGAATAGGAAAACAACTGACACATATCTTAAACCCCTTAAAAGATTCTGGATCAGCAAATTCTATAAACAGCTCCAATAGAAAGCCTCATTTCAAGCCCTGGTGTATTCACACTAAGTTCCCCCCAGTTTCACAGAGACTCAACTCTGAAAATTCCAGAAGTGAGATGCAACCAACTAATCTTAGTTGCTCTCAAGCTGGCTTTAGTTTAGCACCCATCATAATGATCCTGTTTTGAGATGATCGAGAGACTTGGAAGAAAGAAATGAAGGAAGGAGGGAGTGAGGAAGGAAGGAAGGGAGGGAAGAGGAAAACTGGGAGGAAAACTGTTATTTGTTTCTGAATTTAGAGTGATTTGGTATTTGAGTACTCCCAATATGTAGGGAGGCAGGGGAGGAGGCTGGATAGTGAGAGGGAAAAAACAGAGAGACTGATATACATCAGAGCCATTTAATACCTACTAGGCCATGCTGCATGCAAGGTGGTTTTGAAAGTCCTTGGTGACAGGAACGTGGTGCAGGCTGTGTGAATTGGGCTTGCAGGACACCTCAAGAGGTTTTGTGGAGAGTATGGCCACATTTCCACTGAGGCACCTCTTCTGCTTCCAGGAATGATCTGGCCTTGAGAATAGATAGTCATGTTTTTGCGGTGGTGAGCTTGAGCTTGACTAAACCTGTGTTGCCCCTGAGGAGAGCTAGAAACTTTCATTGCACAAACTTCCCTCTTCATGTGCCAAAATGAGGTATTGGAATGCTAATTCAACATCTTTGGGCACCATGTGTATGCTGAGGTAAAAAGAGGAGCAAGCAGCATCCTCTGTATCTGTGCTGTTCCACTGCATGTTCAACTTCACATAATGCTTCTAAACTAGAACATCATAAAGCAGAGCTTGTGGCCTCTTGTTCTGAAGAATTGGGGGAACACTCCTTGGGAAGATAAGGGTCATTCTCCAACTCAGCTGACATCGCTGAGCTCAAGAAAGCTGCCCAGCTTTGATTAGCTTGTTTACTCTCACCACTGTTTTTGGGAGAAAACTTTGATTTATAAATCTTCAGACTATAATTGAGTGAAAAACTATTTCATCTCCTCTTTCATTTCAAACTATCTCCACCATCTCCACTTGTCTTTCAATATTTTTAATGCAGAAGGCAGTTGAACACCAAACATGGTCTTACTTGCCCTTTGTTAGCTATTGCTCTAGAAGGTGTTCTAGCCTTATACCACACCTAGCAATGCCTCTTTTGTTTGCACTTTTAACCATTGCACCATAGCAGGAGTAATTTTGTTAACTTCTGGCAAGACCTTAATAGCCTTTGAGAAGCAAATCCAGAATTCTTATCGCAGTGACTGAGGTCTGTCTGCTCAGCCAGTGTGGTGGCTTCTGCTGTTCCTTCTCTACACATCAAGACAAAGTGAATGCTGGTTCATTTTTTAATTATTTAATGTAAAAGTAATTTTTTTTACTCCAGTTTCATCCTCTCTCTTGCACTGATTCTGACAGTTTCTTTATTCCTGTGGGTGGATTTCCTGTTTAGGAAATGCCTCCTGATCAGAGTGGTCAGTTTTGCATCAGTGAAGGGTTTTGTTCCTAGTGACTCTGTTAAGTGGTGGTTAAACAATTTTTCATTGTTTTGCTACTTGCGGCTCAAGTCATAAGCTTAAAAGGAATTTCAAAACTGCTGTAGCTTGTGAATTATTAAACAGGAAAGAAAACCGAAGTGCTATGGCATGAATAAGCAAATGAGATGATTGTGAAATGTTACAGAGTGCTCATCTGAGATCTACCACTGAGGTTTCTCTGGCTGAAAACAACTTTTTTGAGTTTCTTGGCTCTCTTTGCCATCTGTAAACAAAAAATGTGAATGGCAAAGCCTGTTCTGCCAACTCTTATTGATACATAGAAGTCACTGAAACCACTCAAGAGAACTTACTACATACTTGAACTACAGAATTAAATTTTTACTGACCTCACCATTTTTGACTGTCTCTGTCAGGCCTTTGCCTTCCTAACAGTACTCCAAATAAAAATTGTTAGAAATGTGTTTTTGGAAAGAATGTCATCAAGACTTTGTGGGCTACACTAATTTGCCTTCAGGTCTACAGAACTGAAGGAAACCTGGAGGTATCCACGACCAGCCTTGTTGTGGCAAATCTAGAGACTTAGAATCATACAGTGGTTTGGGTTGGAAGGGACCTTAGAGATTGTGTAGTCCTAGCCCCCCTGCCATGGGCAGGGACACCTTTCACTAGACCAGGTCGGTCTAAGCCCTGTCCAGCTTAGCTTTTAATGCTTCCAGGGATGCGGAATCCAAATATGGAATTGTCCTCCCTTCACCTCTCACCTAGAGCTCATTCCATCCAGTCTATTGTGAGTACATGCAGAAAGTCAGTTGAGCAAGAAGACTTTATTGATACATAATTATTTTCAGAGCAAAACTATTCAAGGGCTATTTATGTCTGCTTGCAATTTTCTGGAAGCATATTAATATCTCTTAAAACAACAGTATTTGTTTCCTAAGAGCAGTTATAGGTTCCTTTGCTCTCATTCAGTTGTGCTTAATGTTGGTACCTCAGCAGTGCTCCAGACTTTCACTGGATTACACCATCTTTGTTCATAAACTCCTGGTGGGAGCTTCAGTCATCCAGAGGACATTAACGTAGTAATTCACACTAAGTCACAGCTACTTTTCCTCAGGAGCTTGCTAGTTACTGAAAGATGGCTGGAGTAGTTACAATTCCTAAATCAGTTACTTGTTTTCCCTTTGGTTATAGAAATGTACTTTTAATAGGCCCCCTATAGAGCAAAACTCAAGGTTGCCGCTGCTGTTGAACCAACCCTGATTTATAACTTGTAATGTTATTTTCAGTCATGAGTTAATATTGTTAGCAAGGAGTCCTTCCTTTAATTCTTAAGTGTTTATTTAAGGCATTTCCTTAGGGTAGGACATAATGACAATCCCAAGCAAGTTAATTTGATTATTATATGGTCCATAAATTAGGCTTTAAATTGATGTAGCAATGAACAGCATGAGGTTTTGTTAAGCATCATTTGGGATCCTCACATGTTTTAACTCCCACATGCACCAGTAACTGACTAATTGTCATTTATCATTGCCACCAAAATTAGGATTCTCTAGCTATGCTTCAGCAATGAGAAAGAATTTCCTTTGCAGATATTAGGTGGTGGATGTTGCTCAAACCCCTGTCATGAAAATACTTGGACAGAAAACATTATTTCTGTTTCCCAGCTCTGAATGATTTAATGCCTAAACTTAAGGACTTGGGGATGAAATTAATTCAGTTTCTATTTGGTGCTGAACATATGCAATGTATGGTGCTACTGAGTGTGGCTGCAAATCAAAAGAGGGAGATTTTCAACAGTTGATTTTGCTCTTTCTGTTCATGCTGTTATCAGCTAAGTACTGAGGGATGTCATGCTGCTGCCTCTTTGTTACAGTAGAAGATGCCTGGTGATGTAGTCTGCTAGGCACAGTTTATTTATTATACTAATTGTGTGCTCATGTTAGTTTTGCCCCCTTGCTAGGTGTGACAGAGCCTGGTCATGAACTTGTTATGCCATGGTGTTGTGACCAAATGCAGGACTTTATTGTGGCATCTGGATTTGATGAGGGGAATGTGGGGCACTGGGTTTAACTCAAGTAAGTCTTGCAAAATCTGAGTCTGAAAACAGTTGCAAAAGAATAAAGCACTTAAAATTTTCCTTTTGCTTCTTGATCTATGATTTCTTGTAAAGTCTAGTGCAGCAAGATCCAGCCCTGTTACTGTGCTACCTCACATTATTGCCTTGCAGGTACAATATGGTGGTTTTGTCTGCATCCTGCCTCAGGCAGGTAGGGTGATGCTGTTCCCCTTGTTGGCGTTGAGTGGGCAACAGGATGGGCTACCTCTGCAGTTCCCAGCCCCATGACTTTCCTACTCTTCTCATTCTCCTGTCGTGTGACTGGAAGTGAAACTGTCTGGCTAGGCATCTGGCAGCTGGTGTTTTTCTAAGGGCAAGGCCACAGGGCATTTGGAAAGAGTTGGTGTGCTTTGAGTGGATGAATTTTCCTGGTGACCTTATCTCACCACCCCACCTATATCATTGTAGCCACTGGATCAGATTAATGTGCTGAGAGCAGAAATGGGGCTGCAACAACCAAGCTTACCCTGGTATAGGTGAGTTGTGTGGGGACTTGGTGACTTGTCTGCAGACATGGGTCTGCTGCTGCAGACTGGAGTGCAGCTCCTCTACAGTGTGGGAGCCTGGAGCGTTATCACTGCTAAAAATGTCACTGTCTCACCTTCAGAAAGCTGTTTTGCACCCCTTTCCCTGATTGCATGAGGTGTGTCAGAGTGAAGGTCCTTTTAGCCCAGAGTCCTGTCTCCCAGGCTCACCCTTGATGGGTGCTCAGGTAAAGAAGAAGCTGATCATGTACTGAGTACTGAAATTCTTCAGCCTCTCTCTGCATTCAGGAGGAACAGGCAAGAGTTTACACAGATGTCAGCTGCCAGTTTTGTTATCCTCTCAGTTGTATAGTTCCTATATAGATTGGCTTTACTAAAATAGCAAAGAAACCTTTACCAGAAACTGCACCTCCACTGGCTAATTTAACTTCTTAGTTTTTATTTCAACTTCTGTTTTATTTGAGCCTCTGTGTTGGAAAGCTAAAGGGCATTATTTCTTTTCAGTAGATTCCCAGTGAATATCAGTCAGCAGAGCTCTGTGGGATCAGTTTTTACTAGATGGGCATTTGTCCCTGGGAATTACAAATATGGTGGATCTTCAAGGCCTGTAAAAGTTTACAGAGTTTCTCCAGTCATAAGTGATGTGTCAAATTGCTCAGTTCAACTTCACAGATAGTACTACATAGAAAAATAATAATCACCTTAATCTGATTAGGACCAGTGTGATGTGCATCTGTACAGTTGTGCTGTGCTGATGTCTGTGTTCAGTGATTATAGGAACAGAGTGGACAAAGTGAGTACAGATATGATACTACTTCCACACTGCTGCTGTCTTATTGTTGCAGAAGCTTTGTAATTTGCATCCTCTAAAAGCAGAGGCCCTAATTAATTTAAATTGTGCCATGAACATTTTTTTACTGTAGACAGCCTTGGCTATTTGAAAGCTTTGTGCTTTGCTGTTCTTTTACATTGTAGCAGTTGTTTTGCCACTCAGTTGCTCATAGATTTTAATGGAATGGTGCAGCAGATCCTCACATGGCAGAAGTCTGTATAGCTTTTACTAAAGTAGTGAAATTGTATTGACTTATGCTATCTGACTTTGTTTTTGTTTTTGTTTTTGTTTTTTTTTTAACATTAGACCAGATGAAAAACCTTGTGGGGTATCTCAAGCATGCACTTGATTCAGTTTCCTTTTGAGGAAGCTCTTTGAATTACAACCCCTTTTAGACAAAAACTTCCCAAATTATGTTGGCATTAATATGGTCCTTACTGTCTGAGTTTAGACAAATCAAATTGGATATTTTTTTACCTATTGGATTTTTTTTTATTAGGTTGACAAGTTCTTCTGTCCAGTGACTGACTGCTTCAGCTGTAACAAGGACAGTGTTACTCTATAGTATAAAGAACTGAAAAAAACCCGTAGCTATGTTGTAAAGCTATTTAGAGAAATCATCAAAATATAGAGGAATTTGGTTATGCACCCATGCCTATGCAAGGGAAAATGGAGAGGTGTCTCTTAACTTTACCTTCCTTCTACAGCAGGGGAAAGATATAAAGATGTTCTCACAGGACACTTACAGGATGCCACATGTTTGAGTGGTCCTGGCTGGCCACAGCCCTGCTGGTGCAGTGGGTGTGTTTAAATGAAGGAGAGGGAAACTGGCAGCCATGGTGGTTTGAAAAGGGCAGAGAACTCCCATCAGGAAGCAACAAAGAAGTGTTTTCTTGTAGATGGTTGTTTTGAGGTTCCTGCTGCCTTTATCCTAGCAGCTGTGCACACCAGCAGAAACCAACAGCAAAGACCAATAGCCTCAGTATGTCTGGTGTTCTCCATTTCTCTGTTAGCCTTTTATGCTACATCTCCACATATAGTAACCTGCACTTGAAGTATTACAAGACTTATCAAACTCGACTGGAGGTGGCCCTGAAAAATCTGATCTGATTGAAGTTGGTTTGACACTGAGCAGGGCATGGAGATTACAACCTCCAGAGTTCCCTGCCAACTTACATCACTTGATTTCAATGGGATGCTAAAGACGTCATAGCCACTGAACCAGCAGCAGGCTTCCTTCCTCTGAAGAAATTGCTGGCTTGCTACATCTCCCCCCTTTCTGTATTCAGCACGATAGAGGAAGACAGCTATCGCTCAGTGCTGGATGATTGCAGCTCAGTGGGAAATTTGATGTAGTCACTGCAAAACTTAGCAAAAATTACTACAATTCACACCACAACTTACTTCTAGTTTACAAGGCACATCATCTATTGTCTAACCACATGATAGCAGATTCTAAGGCATCTAAACAAAACCATAAGGGTTTAATCAGCTTACTTAAATTTATAGCTCTTGCAACATGTTATCAGAGGCAGTGCAATCTACACAGATTTTTGTTAATAAGGTGACTGCAACAGAGGCAGTAACTAAAATGACTACTGCTGATATGATACGGAATAACTAAGCAATACAGACCTTAGAGGAAGAAAAGATCAAGGCCAAATAGGCTAAAAAGATGTTGCCAGGGGTTTATATTGCATCCACTGTTGTCATGCTACATTATACTTGCTCATCTAGGTGTTTGAGTCGACCCCAGATAATGCTGGTGTCACTGGTCATCTGTCCTCTCTTCCTGGCTCTGTCATTCCAAGGTATTGCCTGCAGGCCCTGGATTTCTGGAAGTGGACTCTGCAGTTTGTCATTCCAGCTTGTGATAAGGCCAGATATATGTAGCTGGCAACCACCTAGATCATGCAGGAAGAAGAACACACGCATACCCTCTTCCCCAAGTAATTAGGTCAACAGGTCCTCTCCACTGATTTGTCTCAGGATCTTTATACCAGACCTTTGGTTTAGATGCTGAAAAGGGCTTTGCTGAAAAGGGCTTTGCTACTGTACTGCAGTAGTTGGAGAGATATTGTCCTGCATATTCAATAAATTTAAAACATACAGGGCTTTTTGTACTTGATCATGCACTGAGGTTAGGGTATCCCCCCTATTTTGTTTTTCCAGCATTGCTTTTGGAGTGTGATGACTACATTCCACAATAGCATGGCCTGTGGGAACACGAGTGATTCCCCAGTCTTGGAAAAAATGCAGTGTTGAAGCAGCACTGTAGGCAGACCCATTGTCTGTTTGGATGGGTTTTGGCACACTCATGACTGCAAAAGCAGTGAGTCAGTGGCTTCGAGTATCTTTAGCCTTTTCACCTGTTGTAGCAGATGCATAGATGTAACCAGAAAAACTGTCAACTATAACATGTAAGTATTTAAGGGTCCCAAAGGAGGGCACATGTGTTACATCGGTTTGCCACAGTTTGTTGCTTGAAAGGCCTCGGAGATTAACTCTTCCTGCTGTGGGTAATGAGGCAAATACCTGACAATCAGGGGACACACGAATGATATCCTGTGCCTGCGTTCTTGTTAAATGGAAAGATTTCTGTAAAGACAAGGCGTTTTTATGATAAAAGGAATGAGACAAATGTGCCTGTTCAAAAAGATTTGGTACCACTGCTGGCATGGTTAACTTATCTGCCACTGAATTACCTTCTACACTTGGTCCTGGCAAGTTGGTATGAGAATGAATATGACAAACAAAATAAGCATGGTGACAAGAACGTACCAAATGAGACAGGCGCCTAAAGCATTCAAACAGCAGCTTGTTAGAGGATTCTCTGATGAAGGAGTCTCCAATCAGGGCTATAATACCTACGACATACTGAGAGTCACAAACAATATTTAAAGCTTGGTCACTGAATAACTCAAATGCTTTTATAGCTGCAGAAAGCGTGACAGTCTGTGTTGATGCAGAAACTGTAACTAGTGCTGACTGCCAAGAAAAGTGATTATCAGGCTTCCATACCACAGCATCTTTTCCAGTTTTACCTGAACCATCAATAAAAGCAGTGATGGCATTAGCCATTGGAGTCCTGGAACAGAGATCTTGTGGCTGAAAAGGTAATTTGGATAGTGACTGTAGAAACCTGTTTCTCAGCAATTGAAAGACGATTTCTCCTAAGAGGTCAGCAAAGGCAGTCTGCAAAGATATAAATTGCAAAAGTAAACCATGAAAAACATCTCTCTTGAAAGGCAGATAAATTATAGCTGGATCCAAGCCAACCAGAACATGACATTGCTGACGGGCTTTGTGTACCAAAGAAATTAGCATATCCACAGTTGTAGTTAATGTTTTAGGAAATACATGTGACAAAAAAACCCACTCTAAAATTATGACTTGTTGGTCTTCTGTAATCCATTGTCCTATTAGAGCATAAGGTTGAAAAGAACTATAAATTAAAATAAAACAATCAAGATATTCAGTCGCTGAAGGCCTGCAAAGGCCGTTTGAATTTTTTTGGATGACCAGTTGCAGAGCTTGCTGGCTTGTTTCAGTGAATTGACACAGAGATGATAAATTAGGGTCACCCTTCAGCAGATCAAAAAGAGGGGATAATTCTTCTGTAGTAATACCAAGCATTGGCCAAATCCAGTTAATGGTCCCTAGCAATTTCTGTAAATCATTGAGCTTTTGGGAACTGCTGTCTCACTGGCTGTAATGCAGAATCAATGACTAACTGTCAAGTCGTAGGGCTATTCATTATCCCTTGAGGCAACACAACCCATTGATATCGTCACACAGGGGTGCTGTAATTAATACTGGGAACAGAAAAAGCAAATCTTTCATTATCTTTCTCATGTAACAGGATGGTAAAAAACCAATCCTTCCGGTCCAGAAAAACCATGTCCCAGGAGTCAGGGATAAGTGTTGGATTAGGAATTCTGGGCTGCAATGCTCCAATAGGTTGAAGGACAGCATTTACTGCTTTTAAATCTTGCAATAATCTCCATTTTCCTGGCTTTTTTTGGGATTACAAATATAGATGTGTTCCAGGGACTGTAAGAAGGAACAATCTGTCCTGCTTCTAATTGCTCTTGTACTAATTTCTGTGCCCATTCTAGTTGCTCTGATTTCAAAGGCTGCTGGTCTACCCAAACCAAAGTGTCTGTTTTCCAGGCTAATTTGAGCCATGGCTTTTGCACATCTGAGAAAAATCCTGCTTTGAATCCACTTGTGTGATTAGCTGTAAATTCCACTGTTTGAGTATGTCTCTCCCCCATAGAGTAGACAGAAGGGACAGAACATAGGGATGGAGAGTTCCGTGTTGTCCATCTGGCCCTATAACAGATAAAACTGCCTTGGTCTGCTGCGGAACCTGCATGCCACTGACTCTCGTAACTGCTGCTTGCAGAATTTCAAGCTCTCAATCAGCAGGCCAACCTTTAGCATTAATGATGGAAACATCTGCCCCAGTGTCCACTAGGCCAGTAAGGTACCTGTCTTCTCTTCACAGTTTTAACAATGGCTGACCATGTGAGATTAAAGTCGACCAATAGATCTGCAATGTATTAGTACTTCCAAAACCTCCCATTCTCTCTATCTGATGATTGTTATGCTGCTTCACATAAGGTAATAACAACAGCTGTGCTATTCTTTCCCTTTGTGGTATGTAACATGGAGGACGTGGAGTCTACAGCATTATTTTAATTTCACCTTTGCAGTTGGAATCAATAAATCCAGGAATAATAAAAAGACCACTTTTGCTGGCAGATGAGCGACCTAAAATAAGACCACATGTACTGTCAGGCAAAGGGCCATAAATACCCATGCCTGCTACAGCAATGGCATCATCCTTAATGTTTATTCCTGTGGCAAGGGCCAAATCCAGCCTGCCACAGGTTGGAGGCTGTGTATACCCTGTTTGTCTGAGGGCTGTGAGACATAAAGTTCCATGCTCTGTTGTGATTCTCGACAGGTCGGACCCTGTTTTGTTTCGTGGCACCGGGTCGCGTGCCCCCCTTGGAGTTTCCTGAAAGGGGTTTGCTGTCATTAGTAAATTTGGATCAGCACTGATTTGCCCAATGAAATCCTTTGCCACATCTAGGACATGGGCGAGGGGGAGGAGGGGAATACCCCCCTTTTTATTCCCCAAGGGGCAGTCTCTTTTAATATGTCCTTCTTGATTACACTGATAACAGCAAATAACAGTGCAGGCTACAACCATCCGTTCAGCTAATGCAGTTGCTAACGAGGAAGCTTTAAAAGACTCCATGCCCACATACTGACAAGCCGTGATAAGTCTGGCAACCGATTCAGTCCGATTTCTTAAAGGCACCAGAGCTCTTTGACAGTCTGTATTTGCATTGTCAATTGGTAACTGAAAAAGCAACACTTGAGCTGCTGCGTCATTATCTATCTGCCACGAAACTGCAGTCTGCAATTGATCGATGTAAGGTTCCTGTGGTCCCTGTTTAACAGTTGCAAACGACAGTTCTCTATTTCTGACATCTGGGACTTTTTTAAGGGCTTTCATGGCCAGATCAGTAGCTTAAGTGAAAACAAGCAGTGGCAGCGTGACCTGTGTTGTTGTAGTAAGATATTGCCCCTCACCCAGTAACTCATCATGACCTATAGCTGTCCCGCTTGCTACATTGTCCCTAACTTGAGCATTGACCAGTTTGCGATATTCAGCAGTCCACACTGTAAACTGCGCAGAGGACAAGATTAAACATAAAAGGCATTTCCAGTCAGACGGGATCATAATGTACGAATCTCCAAGAGCTGCAATCAATCCCAGTGTATATGATGACTGCAGTCCCTATTCTTTTATGGATTTACACACCTCTTTTACAACTTCATAAGGAAGACACTCAAGCTAAGGCGGGCGGTGTGGCTTATACACCATCGGCATAGCATTCAACAGTTCAACATCCTCGCATTTCAAAACAGCCAATTTACAGTCTTCCAAAATAGAGAATCTACATTAGCCTCCAGGTGATGTGCCAGTGCCGCTGGCACTGCATGCGGTGGCGTGGATACCAGAAACCGAGATTTATTGTATTATGCTTGCAAGATTTCTCTGCTGTTGGGGCAGATGCCGCTAAGGTTTCTGCCTGCTTGAGGGGATATAATGTCATTTCTTTTTCAGGGGTTACATGATCCAGATCAAAGGACTCATTAAGCTCATCAGTCACTGTCAATGGGTCGTTAAGTATTTTATCACCCTCGGGGGGAGGGGGGGGGGTACTTATTATACAGTGGTGGACCAGTAGCCAACAAAATGGTGTCTGCTTGTTCCATAGCTCTTAAAGCTCTATACACAGCTTTCCAAGCAACTACAACTTTGGTCGGCATATCCGAAGCTAAATCAGCTAAATCATCTTTTGTTCGGAGCTCCTCACCAATCTTAGCCCATGATGCAGTCTCATAAGAACCATGTTTAGGGAACCAGGGACAAGAGTCTCTAACTCATATGAGCAATTTGACTACATCAGCCATTTTAACAGCAGACCCTTGTTTTTTTAAAATGCGATGCAAAATTTCTGCATATAATTTATGTTCCTTTGACACTGACTGACCTGCAATGTTCTGCAGCTACTCACCTCTGTCATGACAATGGGTGAGGATCCCGAAACAGGATGATATGCACAAATGACCGACACGGTTTGGTTGCAGCTTCTGCCACAGAGCACTGTATGCAATGATTTAGCCTCATTCGGGCACCATTTGTGACAGAATGGCACACAGACTTCTGGCTTGATGGACAGAAATCACTTTATTGCTAAAGGTTCAGGGTTTTTATCTCATTCACTTTCAACTGGGAGTGGTTAAGCAAATCAAGGCAGAACACAGCTGCAAGTCACACATCAATCATACACAGGCTGGCCGACCACACAGACATCACGCACACAGATCTTGTTACCCTGTACGTACCCCCCTGCATGGTAAATTGCAAACCAAGAGCTCAACTCCATTCCCTGGACAGTAAATCAAGGTTTTAGATAAACAATATAAGGTCATCTAGACATTTCCCAGGCTTTTCTGATTTTCTTCTTTTCTTGTTCTCACGCAGGCTTGCTACACTTCCTCAATTTCTACAGTAATTGCCAGATTACCTTTTGGGAAAGTGTAAAGGACATAACATGCATCTTCATGTACAAGAGCAAGGATGTGTCACTTCTGTCTGGGTCATATATGCGAGATCTGCTCTGAACCTATAGGATATCTACTTTTATACTACAGTTCATACAAACATAGAATATTCTGAGCTGGAAGGTACCCACAAGAGTCATTGAGTTTGACTCCTGGCCCCATATAGGACAACCCCAAAAACCACATCATGTACCAGAGAGTTTGTCCAAATACTTCTTGAACTCACACAGGCTTGGTGATGTGACTACTTCCCTGAGGAGCCTGTTCCAGTGCTCAGCCACCCTTTGGGTGAAAAATATTTTCCTGATATCCTAAACCTCCCCTGACTCAGTTCATGCTGTTTCCTCAAGTCCTGTCACCAGTCACAAGAATGAAGGGATGAGTGCCTGTCCCTCCTCTTTGCCTCATGAGGAAGTTTTAAACTATGATGAGGTCTCCCTTGTTCTCCTCTACTCCAGTCTGCACAGACCAAGTGACTTCAGTTGCTCCTCATACAGCTTCCCCTTCATATTCATGGTCCTCATTTGGACACTCTCTATTACCTTTATATCCAGGACTCGAGGTGAGGCCGCACCAGTGCAGAGCAGATCAGGACAATCCTCTCCCTTGACTTGCTATTGATGCTGTGCCTGAGGCTCCCCAGGACATGGTTGGCCCTCCTGTCTGCCAGAGCACTACTAACTCATATTCAACTTGCTGTTGCCCAGGATTCCCTTCTGTGATGCTGCTCTATAGCCTCTCCCTCCTCAGTCTGAAGTTGCAGGGCAATGGGGTAGGTAATTGGGCAATATCCAAGGTTGTCTCATTCCATTTGCAAAATTCAGCACTTTTCCTTGTTAAACTTCTTGCCCATCTCTCTGATTTGTGATTGCCCATCTCTCTGATTTGAAGGTCTTTCTGCAGGGCCTCTCTGCCTTCAAGGGAGACAGCAGCTCCTCTCAATTTAGTGTCATTAACAAACTTACTTAGTATACCTTCCAGTCCTGCATCCAAGAAGCTTATGAAAAGACTGAAGGGCCTAGAATGGAGCTCTGCAGAGCTCCACTGGTGACAGGTGGCCACCCAATGTAACCCCATTCACTATAACCCTTTGTCCCTGACCTGTCATCCAGCTGTTCACCCATCACATGATGTATTTATCTAGACGGATTTTTTCCTTTAGTTTTTCCTAAGCAATGTGGTTTACATGGTACTGCTTTTTATCCTTGTTATCTCTTCTGTTTGAAATAGTATCATATTGCAACTTGTCTTAGAAGTTGTCAACTTGGAAGCACATTAAAAAAAGAAAAAAGAGACATTGCTCTGATCCCTTTGGCCAAACTTAATATATTGCCTAAGGGTGAATTAACACTCTTATTTTCAAATTTGAGATCCCACTGCTTCAAAGACCAAATAACCTTGTGGCCTTTTGATATTGTGAAAGGCAGTTCCGGTATGGAATGAGCAATGTAATATTTGAATGGAATAGTCTCTTCCTATGTAGAGGTAACTAGTGCCTGGCAAAAGCAGAGCTTTGTTTTACTGATTGTTTTTCAGAAGCATCCAGCATTTCAGAATAGTCCAAATTACTTCTGAACTTCTTAGGGCTGCAAAATTAGCCTAGATAATCTTGAAAGAATAAATTGCCCTTAATGTTTCGAGCAATTTCTGGTTAGGTTGTATGACTTGGTTTAGTGGTTTTCTCTGAGCACTGTCTTGAAACTCCCAAAGGCATATGAAAATGAGTAATAATTTATTACAATAATAGAATTAGGTAACTGCCAACTGCACATGAAAGTGTTATGCATCCATGAGGAGTCCTCACCTAAGAAGGTAACTTAGGTTGTTGCAACCATGTCTTCTGTCTGGGCAGAAGATGGGAGCAGTGCTATTGCCCAGCAGAAGTTGGCCAATCCATCTTCTACAGCACTTGGTGGTAACTCACCAGTAAAGGGTGCATAAGCTGCATAACAGCTTTTTCATACTGATACTGACATTATTTTGGTATATCTGAATTTTGGATCTCTTCCCGAATGAAGGCTTTGACAAATTGATTTATATTGACTTCTGTGAAAATACAGTGTGTTTCTACTTACCTACCAGGTTTCAGAGGAGTGGTGTGTGACAGCAAACACATACACTCATTATCTGTACAGTGCTTTGAAGGAAAAAAAGCAGTGTCAGATTTTGATCCTTCTTGCAAAATGGAAATAAAAGAACTAGCGATGTGCAGCTGGCTTATTTGAGGACTAGTGCCTCCACCCCCACTGACAGTTCAGTAATGAATCACATAATATCTTCATTGATGATCTGAATGAGGGAATTGAATGCACCCTCAGACAATTTGCAAATGACATCAAGTTGGGTGGGAGCGTTGATCTGCTGGAGGGCAGGAAGGCTCTGCAGAGGGATCTGGACAGACTGAATTGATGGGCTGAGGCTGACAGTGTGAGGTTCAACAAGGCCAAGTGCCAGGTCCTGCACTTGGGTTACAGCAACTCCAGGCAGTGCTACACGCTAGGGACAGAGCAGCTGGAAATCCTGGGAGTGCTGGTCAACGGTAGCTGGACATGAGCAGACAATGTGCCCATCCTGACCTGTGTCAGAAATAGTGTGGGCAGCAGGACCAGGTCAGTGATCATCCCCCTGTTCTCAGCACTGAGTTCTGTGAGTTTTTTTGGGCCTTTCACTGCAAGAAAGACACTGAGGTGCTGGAGCATGTCCAGAGCTAGTGAAGGGTCTGGAGCATAAGTGCTATGAGGACAAGCTGAGGGAGCTGGGGTTGTTTAGTCTGGGGAAGGAAGGCTCAGGGGGGACCTTGTTGCACTCTACCACCACCTGAAAAGAAGTTGTAGCCAGGTGGGGGTCAGTCTCTTCTCCCAGGCAACTAGAGATAAGACAAGAATTGGCCTCAAGCTGCACCAGGGGAAGTTCAGATCGGCTGTTAGGAAAAATTTCTTCACTGAAAGAAGCATTGGTTAAGCACTGGAACAGACTGCCCAGTGATGCTATGGAGTCGCCATCCCTGGAAAAGTTCAAAGAACATGTACACATGGCACTTCATCATATGGTTTAGTGAGTATGGTGGTATTTGGTCAAAAATTGGACTTCATTTTAGAGATCTTCTCCAACTTTAATGATTCTATGACTCTATTATTTTTGACAGTCAACAAGTTTAATGCTATCAATGGTCCCTTGCTACAGCTCCAAAGTGCACTTGCTTGGGTTGCATGGGAAACTGCCTCTGCCCTGTCATGGACATAACACCAAGGATTGCTGGTTGGCATCACTACAATAATCCAGATTATTCTCTTGTACACATGAGAGTCAAATTTGCCCTCTGGGATTAGATTTATTGAGGCTGCCAAGCCAACTCTTCAAGTATTTGTGAAAATATAATTTGTGAATACTTTCCAAAGTGACTGGGGAGTTCTCCTGGGATGTCCTCTGTGAGTTTTTTAGGTGAAGGAAATTTTGCATCTCAGTTTTTGCAAAATGTTGTCCCTAGTGTGTTGCCTCATTTTGTTCTGATCTCAGAACTCAAAACTCTCTGGGCCCTTGGTGAGGTGGTAGTAGGCACCATAAAGATCAAACTTCATGCTCTGTTTGAGCTTTCTTATGCTTGGCAGCTGCTTCCAGACCTCAACATTTAATCACTTTTTGTGGAGGTTTCTAGAGTTGTTTTCAGCAAGATTTATTTTTGGATGAAGGCAAGATTTTCTTTTTAGAAGTATCTTTGATGATAAATGATGGAAAGGAACTGAAAAGCTGTAATTCAGTCAAGACATTCACTTATGTCATAGGTTGTGATAGCAGCTTGATGGAATTAAGGTTTTTCTCTTCAGTCCAGAAGCAGGTATTTTCATGTCAAGGACAAACTAATAAATTATTATTTTAATTTTTTTAGTAATGACAAAATTTATATTTTTTTCAAAGAAATATAACGTAGAAAATAATTTGTTTCTAAATACATATGACAAAAATAACATACTCTTAATTCAGAATACATGGTGATTATTTCTGTTATTTTGGTTTTGTGTTAGTGGTTTTGGCAGTATATCTGAAAATGAAATTATATGGAGAAAATTAAAATCTGAGATCCTTTAAAACTTTATTTATAATGGCAGGATACAAACAATTTTTGTGATTGAAGGAATGAAGTTGCTATGTTAGAGACGATCTGATTGGAAACATCTGACTCATCTTTGGTAAAGAGAGTAGGAATAAAGCTCTGGCTCGCTGCCATTAACCATCACTTGGCCGTTTTGTGGTGGTTGTTCTCCCCCACTGCTCCAGGGACACTTGTGATTTCCAAATTTCTTTCTGCTCTGCCACAGATAGTAGCTTTATTTAAAGCACATCTGGGGCAGTGATCTTCAGCAGCTTAGGGAAAATTATATTTTACTGTCCCAATGTGTGTAGGTTGGTCAGCTCCATCTGGGGAGAAGCTCTACAGACATTGGTGTGCTGGGCTGGGAGTGCAGGAAGTGCTGCTCCTCGCCAGGGCCCATGCTCCCTCTTAGCTTGCTCTTCTGTTCCTTCCCTGTGTGGCCAGTGCCCTGGTGTGGAAAAAAATGCCTATTTCCCTCACTTTAACAAGTTGCTGCCTGTAGAGGTTGTCTGCTTTGTGTGTGCACTGTCTATCCTGCTATAAAATCACATTTGGCATGATATCTCTCTTATAGCAGATACTCACCACTGGCTTGGATCTTTTACAAGCACTTGGTTGCTCCATCTCCTAACCTTAAATGATCAGCCATTGGGTTTGGCTTGCAAGTCCCCAGATAAATGCTTTAAGATACAGTGAAAAAAAAAGCACAGAGGCCCACCCTATAGTCAGGAATGGATTGAAGAGGAGATCCAATTCAATCTTCTTCATAGTAGCTTTATACTTAATAAAGGTCCACCAGAGACACCAGACATTAAATTCCTGAGGTGGAGTTTTGTGTTTTATCGGCAAACTAGAATAAATCAACAAGAAGTAAAGTAGAATATGGATTACATTTATTTTTTGCTGCTGGAATGCTAAATTTCTTCAGTTAATCCTCTGGTTTGCCTTTCCATGTCAGCAAGTTTCTGCATTTACTCTGTTGCCTCTGTGTTTTGTACCTCAGGTCATAGACAATCCAGACAATGTGGCTAATTGCTTCTTAATTTTGATAGATGATAGATTGTGTCAACATGTTACATATGAAAACAACTGGCTTCTTTTATCTTGCAGATTCTCTGACCAAACAGATTTTGGATGGAGTGGTTAGCTAGCTTGTGTCCAAGAAGACTACACAGTTGATGCTGCCAGGGCATTAGATCCACTAAATAATGGTTACATTCACAGTGGCCCCTCAGAACCTTGTGAGTAACTGAAATCCCTTCCCTTTGTTACATCTGGGCAGAGGAACAGATGAGGCAGTTGTTGTCAGAAACTTTCTGAAGTTGTGGTCAAATTAGATGAATTTCATCAGGAACAAACTTATTTTCAGTTGAATCCAACCAACAGATGGCTAGACTGTCTGTGGATTTGGCAGGAAAGGCCCATCCTTGTGGCTATGTCTGGACTAGCCCCTATATGGAAAGAACAGTGCCAAAACAGATTCTGTTGATTCTGCAGTTGTTCTGATGGCCTAACAGAGTTGGTTTTAAAATGGAGCTGCTGACCTCTAAACCTCCCCTCTGTGCCTGTGGAGATCATGGAACACATCCTCCTAGAAGCTGTGCTAAGGCACATGGAAGACCAGGAGATGATTTGAGACAGCCACCATGGCTTCACCAAGCAAGTTCTTTCTAACCAATCCAGTGGCCTTCTGTGATGGAGTGACTACATCACTGGACAAGGGAAGGGCTACAGATGTCATTTATCTGGACTTCTGTAAAGCCTTTGACACAGTCCCCCCAAACATCCTTCTCTCTGAATTGGAGAGAGATGGATTTGATGGGTGGACTGTTCGTTGGATAAGGAATTAGTTGGACAGACACATTCTGAGGGTAATGGTCAATGGCTCAGTGTCCCAATGGACATAAGTGACAAGTGGCGTCCTGTTGCGACGGACTGAAGATGCACTCAGACAGCAATTTGGCAGGCAAGGCACAACGAACGCTTTATTTACAGCAAGCTTAGTTTTATAGTCTTTTTCTTCTGTTCACATGCCAATATACTATATTTCATTGGTTATGTGCTCTTGTCCACGCGTCTAAGCTCATCTTCTAATAGGTGGACAGCGTCCCCTCGCATACTAGCATATCTCAAAACACCTGTTATTTACTGCAGTTCTTTCTCCTTTTCTGCTTACTCATCCTCGATGTTTTCATTCTTTTACAACCTCACAGCTGTAACTGCTCAAATTCAAGGCCTAAGTTGTCTGCAGACCAGTCGTTTCCCACAGTGTCCCTCAGGGGTCTGTACTGGGAACAGCGTCGTTTAATATCTTAGTCAATGACATAGACAAAGGGATCAAGTGCACCCTCAAGCAAATTTGTGGGTGACCCCAAGCTGAGTGGTGCTGTTGACACACCTGAAGGATGGGACGTCATCCAGAGGGACCTGGACAAGCTTGAGAAGTGGGCCTATGGGAATCTCAAGAGGTTCTACAAGTCCAAGTGCAAGGTGCTGCACCAGGATTAGGGCAACCCCCAATATCAATACAGATGGAGGATGAAGTGATCGTGAACAGCCTTGCTGATAAGGACTTGGGGGTGCTGGTGTTGAATAGATGGACATGATCTGGCAACATGTGCTTGAAGCCCAGAAAGCCAGTGAGTTATAAAGTAGGATATGGATTGCATTTAATTTTTTCTGTTGGAATACTAAATTTCTTCAGTTAATCCATTGGTTGCTTCAAAATCCAAAATTAATCCTTGGCTGCATCAAAAGCAGCGTGTCCAGTGGATCAGGAGATGAGATTCTGCCCCTCTACTCTGCTCTGGTGAGACCTCACCTGCAGTGCTATATCCAGCTCTGGGGTTCTCAGCACAGAAAAGACATGGACCTGTTGAAGAAGGTCCAGAGGAGAGTCACAAAAATGATCAGAGGGCTGGAACACCTCTCAGACAGGCTGAGAGCTGGATTTGTACAGCCTAGAGAAGAGAAGGCTCCAGGGAGATCTTATTGCAGCCTTCCAGTACTTATAGGGGGCTTGTAAGCAGATGAGGACAGATTTTTTTAGCAGGGCCTGTTGTGATGGGACAAAGTGTAATGGTTTTAGACTAAAAGATGGTAGATTAAGTCTAGATATAAGGAAAAGATTTATTATAATGAGAGTGGTGAAACACCGGAACAGCTTGCCCACAGAGGTGGTAGATGTCCCATTCCTGGGAATGTTGAAGGTAAAGTTGGACAGGGCTCTGAGCAAGTTGAAGATGTCCCTGGTAACTGTCATGAGATTTGGACTAGATGATGTTTAAAGACCACTTCCAACCCAAACCATTCTATGACTCGGTAGTGGGGGAAAGGGTTTACAGATTTTCTGTGTTGTATATGGTGCTCATCAGATGTATAACCAACAAGGAGCCACACTCTGACCCTCACCCTTCCCTTTCCTCAGAACAAGGTGTAAAAGCAGTACAGGTGTTAGAGAGGAGAAATTGCTCTCCATGCAGAAAAAGCTCCTTGTGTGATAAACAGAAGGCTCTCCATTGGTAGATTATCAGGATTAAGAATGAGTCATGTTATAACTAAGTCAAACAATTCTAACAGTCTTTGTGTCCATAAATCAGTTATTTTTTGTTGTGTGAGTTTCATAAATTCTAGCTCACTTTTAAGATTATTTTCTGCAAGATAAGACATACAAACCATGTTATTGATGGATCAGCACCTGTTTTTGGTGCTGGTTGAACAAGAAATTGTGTCTTCTCCAAAGAGGTTTGGTTTATTTTACTTAAAAACAACAGATCAAAAAAGAGGGTTTTAATTTTAAGCTCATGTCCGAATATACAGGGAATAATTTGTTTAAGTAGTTACTTCTACCACATGACCAATAGTAAATACATGAGAAAAATCCATTTTTTTTTTGCATGCTGGTATGTAGCACATACCTTGTCCAGTATAGAAGAGTCAAAAGGCATAATAAATTATATTTGATATATTACACCTTTTGCTTAAGCAAATTGATATCAGTAGGCTACGTTCACCTCCTGTTTGCATGAATATGGAAGATTTTTCTTGTTCAGGCAAACTTGAGGCAAGCAGGATCAGGCATCCCTTGTTTTATGCTTACTTTTTGAAATCTCTTGCTTCCCTTCCAACTCACAGATGGGCAGAAAGCATCTTGGGGTTCCATCTCCTGCTGTGCTATTGGTTAAGCACTTACTCTCATTGCATTCTAATTAACAAGGATATTGCTGGCAGGGTATCAGAACTGGATATAAATGGTAGCAGAACTGGAGATAAAGTAGTCCTTCATATCAAACTGTGAGTGTTAATAGATGTAAATTAATTGTTGAATATTCTTAAAACTGTTGTACTAGGGAAAGGCATGCTGCCTCTCTCCTGCTGGAGTTGTAATGTGTCCATCAAACTGATCTAGGTGGCTGACGTGATTTGAAGTGCCTTGGCAGATATAAAGTGAGTCAGGGAGTATCTACACGCAGACCTCTTAAATGGCAGAAACAGATGATGAGGAGGAACCAGTGACAAAGGGTTTAGTGGTAATCTGAGGATTTCCACCCTTCAGCATCTCTAATGTACTGGGTGCTCAAAAGAGGAATTCAGTGGTAACAAAGATTTGACAGCTGAATGCTGTTGCAGGGAATTAGCAAATTGTAGGACTGGGTTTATGACCTGGGATCCACCATGAGGCACAAAGTCTTGGCTGTACTTTTTCAGCCATCTGTGCTCATTTATTAACCCCTGGGGAGGCTTGTGCCTCCTATAATTCATTTTACCATCCATTATGAAAAAAATTCCAATTCTCAGAAGGTGTAGGGGAAGACAGAATACAGAGCTTATACTGCTGTCAGTTTATGATAATTTTTAAATATGTTTCTATATAAGTTACAGAAAAGACATATTATCTTTTTTTTAAGGGTTATGGAATTGGAGAACATTTGAAATCATGTATAGAGTGTATCTAAAGAGGTAGGAGAACTGCAAAATAATTTACCTTGGGAGGACGATGGTGCTTTTTCTTTCTCAATCCATTCATACATTTGTTTTCCCTCCTTCTAATGACTTAATATTTCCCTTTTCTCCCTCCCCTTGTCCCATGGAGCCCAGTCTTCCTTCAGGTGCAATTTGTGTTTACAACCAGTTGCCATTAACACACCATAAGAACAAAAATATGGGCTTTGAATGAAGTCTGCCTCACTTCTTCAGTAAAGAGCTGGTTGAAAGTAGGGTTTCTGAGGGGGAATCTTGGCCTATTCCCCCTATAGGGGGAATCTATCCCCCTACAGGGGAAATCCTATTTAAACTGTCCTATTTTCTGTGTCAGGATGTTGCTCCTTTTCCTTTCTCTACCCAAGTGATTCAGTACAGTTTTTTTTTTTCTTCTCAGCTGTCTGAGTTTCACAAGCTTGACACAGCATTAAAAGCATGCTCCCGTGACACATTATCATTAAATACAGCTGTACCTTTTTGGATGTGGAGGGGCAGGACAGCCATGTCTCTCATCTGAGCTGAGGATAAGCCTGTTTGCTTGTGCAGAAGTAAGATGATGGACCAGATTTGCTCAGCTGTGTTTATTCTCCCGCCCACACATGTGCCCATACAAGCATCCCACCAACCGAACATCAGGCTAATCAAAACAACATAAAGCCATCTGAATCCCAACCAGCTGCAACCAGGCTTTTCATGCCTCTACCATTATTATTGTTATTTTAATTCGTAAAATTAGCCTCTGCTGATGGCCCTACTTGCAGATGCCTCTCCTGCAGCTTCTCTGCAGCTCTCATGTCCAGGGGCTGTCCTGCACGCGATAGCTCTGCAAACCCACCCCAGTGTCCCCTGCAGGCCCACCTTGGGACCCAGGGCTCTGAAGGCACTTAGTTCCCACAGTGCCTCCTGGCACTGGGGTCTGCTCTTCGAGCTGCAAATGAATTCAAGAACCTCCCTGGAAACAGAAAGGCTTTTGAGCTGATCAAATGGCCCAAAAGGAAAACATAATCATATGCTGCTGTGTGAGCTCACTGTGACTGCATGGGTCTCTTTGTAAAAACTTCTGTACCTTGCCTAACCATTGCCTGCCTCCAGTTAGAGTGATGGAAGGGTTTTACCCAACCAATTCCATTCCTTGTAGCCGTGCACGACTTGGCAGTGGCTGTTGTGGGACCCTTCTCGTAAGTCATGAGCATCTTGCATGCAGAGTCATCCCAATGAGCTGCTAGTGGATCCTCCCACTACTGGAAAAAAACATAGTGATGCTTGATGCTCCTCTGTTGACTTTTGGTGGACTAACTGGATCTATGGAGTCCAGAGGTGATGGTATGACTCTTGCTCTCACTGTGAGAAACCCAGAGCACAGTTTGGGGCTTTGAGTGCAGAGACCAATGCTGTGCACATTTCAAAATTCATGCCAACATTTTGAAATGTGTTGATTAGTTTACAGAGGAAAAAAAGAGTAAAAAAATGAAAAATAAGGCATGCTGAAATGGGAACCAGGTGGTGCCAAAGTGGCTTAACTAGAATGTGTGAATGTCCCTCTCTTGGGCAGGGCTGCTCTGTGCAGCATGTGGTCTGTCTGTTGGCCTTTCAGTGTGGGGAAGAAGGTGTCAGTCCTGCTGCCAGGACCACCATAGCCCTTGCTCCTGCTTTTGACAGAAGGGAGAGAAGTGTGATCATGAGAAATCTCACTCTTTTGTTGCGCCCAGGATGGGAGGTGCTGCTTTTCACAGTGCTGCTTCCTGTTGCTGCCAGGAAGGCAGACTGAGTTGCCCACTATGGCCAGGCAGTCAGATCCTGGTGCTTGGCTCTGCTATACACATGGTGTCAGACTCATCCTTTCAGTCTTAACAGGCTAGGCTGGAGGGAATGGATGCCATCCAGAGGGACCTGGACAGGCTTAAGAAGTTGGCCTATGTGAACCTTATGAAGTTCAACAAGGCCAAGTTAAGGTCCTGCACCTGGGTCAGGGCAACCCCAAGCACAAATACAGGCTGGGTGGAGGATGGATTTTGAGCAGCCCTGAGGAGAAGGACCTGGGGTTCTTGGTGGGCAAGAAGCTTATCATGAGTTGGCAATGTGTACCTGCAGCCTAGAAAGCCAGTTGTATCCTGGGCTGCATCAAAAGCAGTGTAGCCAGCAGGTCGAGGGGGGTCGTTCTTCCCCTCCACTGTGCTCTGGTAATACCACACCTCGAGCACTGTGATCAGCTCTGGGTCCCCCACCATGGCTTATTAATATAATATAATAAGACACAACCCAGTAGCTCGGGTGGCAAGCAGCCAAATCTTTTATTTAAAGGAAAATGCCCCCTTATATACGCTTCGGGGGGCATGTGACCCGCCTGACCAAAGACAGTAGAACACACACTGCTCATGTGTGTCAGTATGCTGTCCGGGGACTCCAAGACCCAGAATGTATTCCCCTGCATCCCTGGAACACACTCCCTACACCCCACCATAAGTAGGACATGGAACTATTTGAGCAGATCCAGAGGAGGCCACAAAGATGATCTGAGGACTGGAACACCTCTCCTATAACACAGGCTGAAAGAGCTGGGGCTGTACAGCCTGGAGAAGAGATGGCTCTGAGGAGACCTTCCAGTACCTGAAGGGGTATATATAAAGAAATATATTTCCTATAAGAAAGCCAGAGTGGGAGTTTTCACAAGGGGATGTAGTGACAGGTCAAAGGGGAATGGCTTTAAATTGAAAGAGGATAGGTTTAGATTAGGTGTTAGGAAGAAATTCTTTACTCTGAGGGTGATGAGGCACTGGAACAGGTTGCCTAGAGAAGTTGTTGGTGTCCCATTCCTGGAACTGCTTAACACCAGGTTGGATGGGGCTAACCCAAACAATTTTATGATTCTCAGGGAAAGGAGAAAGATGTCTATTTCACAGACTCACAGAATATTCTGAGTTGTAAGGACCCACAAGGATCATCTTAAGTGAATGGCCCATATGGGGATCAAACCTACAACCTTGGTGTTATTAGACCATGCTCTAACCTAGCTCAGCTTCTGGCATGCATTGCAGTACCTTACTTCTCCTCCACATTTCTCCATGTTTTTTACCACACATTTCCTACTGCTGAACTCCCAGCTGGTTCTGTGAACAGACCTCAACCACTACTTCATGGAGGTGAAGTGAAATTATGCTTAATGCTTCCCTGTTCCCAAAGGCTTATCTATTAAATATCACTGGTGGAAAGCTTTTTGTACTGCCTTTTTGACCCCCTGGGTACACTCCAATACTGCTCCAGCATGTGGGGCTATTCTGGTCAAGGATCTGGTCTTCTCACCTGTATAGCCTGTATAAAAAGTGAGAGGACTAGAGTAAAAAATAATTTACTCCCCCCAGCTTGATCTTGTGCTGGTTTCACACTAGAATAATGATGCTTCCTCAATGCTACTCTTTGTGCAAGGTTAATTGGTGTATATAAAGCAAGCATGATGATTCTTTACTTAAAAACACACATGGGAACTTGCTAATTTCCCTGGAAGTTCGGCCAGATTTCATCTGTGTGCTCCTGGTTTGCATCTGATTTTTATTTCAGATGCATGCCTCAGAACTCTCTGGGTGCTGCCTGGAAACCTAGCTTCAGTGAAACCAACTGTCTAATACACGTCATGCTGGAGAGATCTGTTAAAATTTATTTCTCCTCTTCTGATTTTTTTTAAATCTTTACAAATATTCTTTTTAATGCTATTTTTCAAATTTCTAATTATCATGTGAATGGGTCTGCTGTAACTTTTCCCTTTTCTGTCTTTCTACTTCCATTTTACATGGATGCTGTTAGTGCTGTGTGGTTGTCATAGGTTTTCTTGTTTTAAAGAAAAAAACCCTTGCTTTCAAAATTTTCCTTTTACCACTGTGAAAGAAAGGTGTTGAGCAATAGAGCGGGAAGGGATGGACAGAGTGAAGCCACATACACACAAAGGACTGGTTAAGTGGCTGCACATTCCAAACTAATTGCTTCGGAAAACTGTGGGGGAGGTGGGTTTTCTCTGGGAGGGCACAGGATTTTTGCCCTGACTCAGGGAGGGTGTGTGCGAAGAGAAAGAGCTCCGGGGTTCATTTTGTTTTCAGTCAAGTCATCTAGTTGCCCTTGGCCCCAGTTCGCCTCCGTTGCCTCACGCCCTGTTCTGCCCATGGCCTGGACTTGCCTTGGATTTCATTGGAGAAGCTGGTATCATCTGCAGAGGAACTTTTGAGGGGAAAGGCTGTTCTTCCTCCCACTTCCTCCTTCTCTGTGATGGCGGCAGCTTGGACCCATTGATGAGGAAGGGGAGGTACAGCCAGAGCCTTTGACAGTGTAAGTCCACAGGAGGAACCACTCCCCTTCTCCCTTTCCCCTTCAGCGGGGGTCCCCGTCCCGCTGCCTCCCACGTGCCAGGTCCAACAGACCTCCAGAGCCCAACAGCGACCCTGCCAGCCAAAGAGAGCAACTGCAGCCCCTGCTCCTCCAGATCCAACAGCATTCCCTGCTGGCCGTGAGTGAGACACTGCAGCCCCACCTCCCAAGGCGCCACCGTCTCCTGCTCGTCATGGTTATAACCGTGTCGAAAGGCAAAAAGGACAATTGTTTTTGGTGGAAGTTTGGGTGCGGGACTGTTGCTTGTTTTTCTTTTGTTGTGTTACCTATATACATACATTCTTTAGTAAAGAGCTTTTATTTTTCTTTTCCACAACTTTCGACTCTTAATTTCAAAGTTATAATTACGCAGAGGGAGAAGTTTGGTTTTTCTCGTAACCTGCCCTCCTTAGTAAACACTTCTGTCTCATTAAACTGAGACAGTGGTGTTGCTGATAGCCCTGCCAGCATGTCCCACTACCTGAAGGTGCCCTATCCCCACACTCTTTCCCATGGCTCTACTGAGGTTGGTGTTATGCTCCGGATTAAGATATAAACTGGTCAGAGTGGTTACATTTTTATTCAAGACTTTTTAAAAAGCCTTTTGGTTCATTATAACCTCTAATTAGCGTTCAGCGAAAGAGTCACAATCTTCTCTAAGAGAAATTCTTTTTAATTTAGTGAGAAAAATAAGATATTTTGGCAAAAGGTTTTTACAGGAGTAAAATACAACCAAGAAAAAGGTATTTCACTAAAACATTCAGCACAAAGACCCATTCCACAGGAAACATCCACTAAAAACAATTCATATACCACCAGCTTTAGTAAAACACAATTCATTTAAGTTACCCACAAGAGACGGAGAAGAGTAACAGAAGAAAATAGCTCAAAAAGGGTAAAGAAAAAGAGAAGGAGAGAGAAAGAAAGAGAGAAAGGAGAGGAGAATAGCTACCGACAAGATTCGATGATTCACATGGTGCCAGCTGGAGAGAGAGAAGACAGAGAGGAGAGGAGAGAAGAGAAGAGGAAGAAAAAATGGTTGCTGACTCACATGGTTCAGGCTGCAAGAAATACCAGAGGGAAGGAGAGAGGGAGATCACATGGAGTCTTGTGTATTTATAAAGTTCAGTTTTCCCTCCCAGGCAAGATATCCGATCAGTGGCTTCCAGGTCCGAGTGAGTTGTGCTGTAGCCAGTCACAGGCTACCAGGCAGGTCTGCCTTGACTGACAGCCCGGCTGCAGGGCCTTCAGCTCTGCCATGTGCTCTGCATGGGCTGCAGGCCTTGCCTTCTGGCTCTGCCATGAGCCCTCAGCACAGGCCTTATGCACAGGCCTTACCATGTTCCTGCAAGTCTAGGTCCAGACCTTCCCCACATGCACACTCACACACATACAGTGAGTTGGTTCCGACCCATATCAATAATTCAGTGAGATTTGGATCCAGGATCTCACATTTTGCAATGAACTTTACCTTGAACAGCTCTTTAGAAGGCTTAAATTGACAGGTAGGGTAGGACCTCAAAACTGCTTTTGTGACCAGCCTCTTAGAAACTTTTGAAGGGAAACTTTCACCTATGGCTGCATCAGGACTTATTCAAGTCACCATGTAATAAAACTACTACTAAAAATCCTACTATTATTGATGGGCTTAGATTACTCTTTGATTTGTAGATCTGGGTCTAGAGATGCAAATTGTCTCTTCCCTGCCACTGATCCTCTTCTTGTCTGGTCAAGATGATGTGGAGAGCAAGGCCAAGGCTCACTCATGCTTTTTAACTGACTGTGCAGTCTGCTGCCCTCAACAGAAGCCTTGGCCACCATTGCCTGCAGCAGGCTCCCTGGCTTGTTCCTCAGCAGGATTTTCTCTACAGGAGAGGAGATGGTATATTCCATTGTCCATGCATTCAGTTAGTCACTGAACTTCAAACCTGCATTTCTAAAATATGTTTCAATGTACTTAGCTTACTTTTGTTCTTCCTCTGATCTTTTTAAAATACTTGTTCTTTAGCTATATATAGCAAAGCATAGTCTTCATAGTCAGATCAGACAAACTGCAGAGAAAGCTTGCTCTTGGGTTATTTATAGAGTTCCTAACAGCACTGTCCCTTGCTCTTTCTGTGCAAAGCTAGGGCATGCAAGGTTGAAAACATGACCTTATCCTTTGGGTACGCAGACATGTCATTCAGAAGTCCTTTATTTTTAACAGAGCTTGCGTTCCAAAAGACAAAGCGTGTAATTTGCAGCTACAGATTCTCAGTTCCTTGTGCCTGGTGGGATTGGTGTAATAAATGAATACAGAGTTCAGAGGACTTTTACTAAATCTTATAGTAGTTGCATGTGTTCTCCTTTGATATCAATAGACTTCACAATCTCTTCTGAGCCACAGAACTGTTAGGTCTTTCAGACAATCTAGGTCTGTAATCCTTTGGGTTGTGAAGACAACGTGACCTATCAATATGTGACACATTTATAAAACAATGGCTACAGGAGGTTTGATCATGCATCTAAACAATGTATTTTTGTTATAACTTAATACTACCATAGATGTCTTGTAATTGATTAAAACTAATAGGTGTTTTTTCATTAAAATATCCACATACTATGAATAGTCTGTAATGCCCCCATAGGTCTTTCCAGATGACAGAAACTTGAAATATTTCCTGCCTTTCTACTGCCTTCCCTTCTTCCATGTCCTCAAGACTTACCATTTACAATCTTCTAGCCCCTTAAAATAACAAAGACCAATGGACATACAATTAAATAATTTTTTATACCAAATGAAAAGACCTTAGAAGCACTGAACTTCATTCTATCATTCACATTGTATTTTATTCAAAGAAAAATCTCCAAGTTTTCACTTACATGAGAAGGCCACCAATATATGGGAGAAAAAGTCTTGCATGGAAATCTGGTTGCTCCAAGTGTTAGGTCAAACTTGACGCTTTTTACACAAGCCTCTTATTAAAAAGGGTTTAGTGATCTATTTTGAAAGGGTGTATAGACAAGCTTGATGCATCCTTTTCCCAAACACTGGGTCAACAGTGATAGCACATATTGTTAGAAGTATCATGGAGAATATGTGAAGAGGAAAGAAACTGTATGGCAATTAAATCACCATTTTTGAACCTGAAATAATGACATGACTATGCGTCTTGAGTTCTTGGACATAATTCTTAGTAGAGTTGTAGCAGAGAAGTTTTACTCCACTGAACATGCCAGTGTTCCATGAAGTCCTGCAACTCTAAACTGCAAACAGACTTCAAATTCATTACAGTGCAATTGAAAAGAAAAAAACCAACATCACCCCACCTAAAGTACTTTATTTCAAATTCATTGTATGCAACAATGAAACCTGAGATCAACTCTTATCACCTTTCCTATCCATGGAAGCTGATTTTCTGTTTTGTTACTGATGCATGTACATGTGTGTTATTTTAAGCTTATCCCAGAGTCAGGAAGCGAGATGTCTGTCTGAGGGACTTGACAACTAAAGAAGCCACAGATAAGAGAGAAAAGGTAGAGAAAGCACTGTATAGGATGAATACTGCACAGTATCATAGAGTGATACATTCACAATTCTTAGAAAATTGTGGCAGTTTGAGCCACATTAGAAATCCAAAATCCGATTTTTCAGGCTTCCCCCCACCCCTTCTCACAATTTATCCTAACACCGGAGAGAAACTTTCAGGCTAGAGGCTTCTGCAGGGGAAGGGGGAAGTATATACATTTATTTACACAAATAAATACTATACAAACTAAAGGCAACTATATATATATTACATTTCTATCAGTCAGTCTTTTCAAGCCCCTCCTTTAACTTTAGTCCAGGAGCAGCTTTTCAAGGCTGATACTTAACACAGTCTTTTGCTGTGGGAGTGTTCTGGGCTCCTGAACGCTTCCCCCTCACCAAGTTCCAGTTGTTTGTTGCAGTCTCTCCTCCTCGTGAAGTCCAAGAAGACAGTTTTGAGTCCTTGCTCTTCTACTGCTGGTGATTTCTCTTTCTCATACCTTGGTCTGTAGGTTGCTGCAGTGTAGTTCAGCTTATCAAGCGTCTGTGTCCTGGAATGTTGATTTCTCCTCGGGTTTTCGGTCATCCTGTGTTTTAGTTCACAGCAGAGACACCCTCCGGGTCCCTCTCTCTCTCTCTCTCTCTGGGGGTCCATCTCCAATTTTTGCCTGGGATTTTCTCCCTAGCAATTGAGCCTCCTCCAGCCCGTCCACTTGGCTCTGCTCTAATGCTGAGCCTCGCATCCACTCTCACTGAACAGCGAGAGGGAAAAACACAGCCCTCCTCTACAGCTTGGCTGCAAAGGTGGGGGAGAAGAAGAAAAGGGCCTGGCTGCAGGGCCTGCCTCTCTCTCTCCCACTTACCGGTTGTTTGTGAGTTGCATCCCTCACAAACATGCACTCATTCCAATGCTGTCTCTAACTCTGGCCTAGGCAGAGTTGGGGGGGCCGCAGGGCTCCCCTCTTCCCCCCAGAGGGGGAGAGAGGGAGCCCAGCCACCCCCTGGCCTGCAACACCTACACGCAGCAGACACCAACAGCAAAACAACCAAGACAGAACTGCCAACAGCTTCCGGTGCTGTGATATATGATTTTGAGCAGAAGTGAACAACATGGACAGTGATTGGCCCTCCAGGGAACACTGCCCTGGCACCCAGTCACCTCTGAGCCCCCCCAACCTCTCAGGGGGACCAATTTCAAACTATGACAAAGTGAAGTGTAACTGGAAATAATGCCTTGTTACTCTTATTCTAAAGAACTTAAAGGCTAGATAAAGGATGGTGGAACATAGTCTAAATATCAATGGAGTGAAGCAAATGATGGTTGAATGATATGCTTCAAGGAAATCAGTGATTTTACTGCTTTAGTTGAAATGATGGTTATGTTCAGAATTACAAAAGCAGATCACAGTCATGCAGGTCAGAAGGGATCTCAGGGCCTTCCTCAGCCTTTCCTCAGAGACACCTTAGAAGTTTCCCAGCTCCTCCAGTCAGGATCCAGATTTGCCCAATATGGTACTCCTTTTTTGCCTTTAGGGCAGAGCTAGAAAGCTGTCACCATGGATGGAGGAGAAGAAATCCTCCAGCTCCTCCTTTCCTTGCCTTGGCTTCTGCCTGCTGCAGATAGTGCCTTTAGCAAATTTTATAGGAAACAGCCAGATTTACAGTGGGTCACTGTCCTCTCTGTCAGTCTCCCTCTCTTACTTAACTTTTATATTGTACCTGTGAGTATAGAAATTTCTTTGTAAAAGTTTTTGTAGGCATAAGTATCTATATTACATTTGGACCTTCAAGGTTAAATGTGGCACAGAGACATTAAGGAGTACGCATGCATCCCCACATATCTGGATTCTCATTTTCTTTCAGGAGCTGTGTTGCTTTAAGACCAATTTGAAAACACTAGAAAACCCAGTCATTATCATTCAGTTTTGGTCTACTTTGTACTTGTATTGACTAGATAAAGGTGGCATGCAGTGAAACATTAATATTAGGAGAAGAGAATGGACAAAATTATTAGTAAATAATTCACATAACTTAGGTCCCCAAAATTGGACTAGAGCTCTTAAAAGGGTAAGCATTTTCCAAAATATGAATATATTCTCGTTCTAGCAGTGCTTGAACTGTTGTGAAAGTAATTTTACTCATGGCATTTTGGTCTCTATGCTTCTGGCAGCAATAAAATCAGAAGTGCAGAGACAAGAAAACTGATTGCTCAGGCGAATTTAGCAACAAGTGGAAAATATACTACGCTGTAGCTGTTCCACAGAAGTAAAAAGGAGCAAAGAAGTAAAAATGTGATTAGAAAGGAAAATATTTTTGTGGGAGAATGCCTTGTCTTGCAGACCAGCTTCACTTTTCTTGCTGCTCCACCATGCAGATAGTGAACTCAAGCTTGCTGGGGACTGGCATGTCTGAGGGTGTAGGAACTGCTGCACTGCAGTCCAGGTCCATTGTCTTATCTTGTGTGAAAGCAATACAGAAGAGCTTGAAAACACCACTGTATTGCTTGGTTGAGGGTCAATGGTCATGCACACTGATGCTCTGGCC
This sequence comes from Pipra filicauda, assembly GCF_003945595.2. Classification (NCBI taxonomy): domain Eukaryota; kingdom Metazoa; phylum Chordata; class Aves; order Passeriformes; family Pipridae; genus Pipra; species Pipra filicauda. Next base: position 51,595 of record NW_024104795.1, on the reverse strand, counting down.
AGTAACCCCCCCCCGTTCTGGAGGGAATGCATTGACAAATGGCAAAGGCTCCAATATTCCCACTTCGATGTTTTCCCCCTGGTGCTAGGAAATAATACAAAGATACATACTGAGCAATGCCTACAAATTCCTGGACAAGCTGGAGAAGTGGGCCGATGTGAATCCTAGGAAGTTTAACAAGACCAAGTGCAAGGTTCTGCACCTGGTTCAGGGCAACCCCCAGTGTTGATGCAAGCTGGGGAATGAACATATCAAGAGCAGCCCTGACGAGAAGGTCTTGGGGTTGCTGGTGGATGAGAGGCTGGACACGACCTGTAAATGTGTGCTTGCAACCTAGAAAGCCAATTGTTTCCTGGGCTGCATCAAAAGCAGGTTGGCCTGGAGATTGACGGAGGTGATTCTGCCCCTCTCATCTGCACTGGTGAGACCCCACCTGCAGTGCTGCATCCAGCTCTGAGGTCTCCAACATAGGAAGAACATAGACTTGTTGGAATGAGTCCAGAGGAGGACACCAAGATGATTAGAGGGATGGAGCACCTCTCCTGTGAGCAAAGGCTTAAGCATCTTGAGTTTGTTCAGTCTGGAACAAGGCAGGGCTTCGGGGTTGCCTAAGTGTGGCCTTCTGGTACCTGAAGGGAGCCTATAAGGAAGATGGAGAGAGACTTTTTACAAAAGCATGTAGTGACAGAACAAAGGAGGACGGTTTCAAACTGAAAGAATGTTTAGATTAGGTATTAGGAAAAAATTCATTACTGAGGGTGGTGATGCACTGGAACAGGATTCCCAGAAGTTATTGACATCTTGTCCATAGAAACATTTAAGGCCAGGTTGGATGGGGGTCTGAGCAACCTGGTCTAGTGAGAGGTGTCCTTCCCATGACAGTGAGGTTGAAACCATATGATCTTTAAGGTCCCTTCCAACACAAACAATTCTATGATTCTATCAATCTATGATACAATGAATACTTAAGTTAAATGGAAAACAGACCGTTTTCAGGCTCTTTACTTCTTTTGGGGTAGCACAGTTCCATGCTTGTTTGCTACTGGGACTCCTAGGTGTTGGCAAGAAATTGAACAAAATTTATGTGACTAGCTGCTTGAGAGATTAGGTGTTTCACTGGAGCTATGTACAGTTGTTATCCTTTTTCAAAATGCAAATGCACACTTCAAAAGGAACACCTTTTAAAATCCTCTTAGAGCAGTTAGGACTTGGAGATGGAGCAAACACAGTGGTTTTCCCTGCAAGAATATTGATATTGATGGAAGTGAAGGCCATTAAACAACTTCTGAGTGGGATTTAAAAATTTGTATTCTAAATCTACCTTCTTTTCCCCACTGTGTTCTTCTGTTGTAGTGACTGTGACATGGACACTCTCACTGGTGGGCAAGAGAATCGTTTATTATTTATTTCAACCCTCTGTTTATAGAGGAACTAGTTTCGTTTCTGCTCTGTGAGCAAAGCAAACATCTTCAAGCTATCAACAAGCAGTACTTGGCCCTATCAAATTACAGTATGCATATTTCTACCTATTAACAACTAATGTCCATCTTTACACCTATCAGCTTTCAACACGTGTTCTTCTTTTCTTCAATCATCTTCTTGCTTTTGGTCAGGCAAAGATCACGCCCTCTGGGTCCAGGGACTGTGGTCACCACCTCCTATCTTCCACTATGTTGTTTTCCGTTCTGGCAATGTCCACTGCTTTGTTAACCCTTTCTGTGCTTATTCTGGTCACAATTGTCCCCATTCTGTCACATATTTTTTATTTTAATTAATATTATATGATGCAGAAACAAGATGAAGGCTGAATTTAAAGGCAAGGAAGGGTGACTTTTCAACACAATGTATTTCTCAGGAAGGAATTAATGGGTCATGGTGTCCCATCCTTCTTCTTTTACGAAACAGGCTCCAGAATTCTTAAATAACTCTTTCTCACATAATTTCATTGTTTTGCTTTAACATTCCCATTCCTTGTTCTGTCTGTTCATATATTCACCTGGCTGTGCTTTAGCCTGTACATTTGTACAATTAAAATTGTCTCTTGCTTGTTTTGTTCTTATTTTAATTTCCTCTGCTTGTGTCAGCCTTTTTTTTCTTCTTTAACTGAAATCGTCTAGTCAAAGTCAGTTGTGAAAAGGAGGAGAAAATGGCCACAGATACATTTTTTTTCAGTTTCCAGTGTAACTTGCTGGAAGGAGGGTAGGAGGACAGATTCAAATCTTCCCACAGTGTTACAGGTTTCTTCTTAACACTAATTGCATTTTACATATGGGACATGACTAAAGAAGGAAGTGATGAAATAAAGCAGCAGGGAGAGGGGCTAAAGCGGCTATTTCAATACAGGGATCAGGTCATCTACTTCAATGTCTGCTTTTCAATATTGTCCCAGTAGAAAAGGAAACTCAGAACATGAGTCCCTCTTGGATCTGAGGACTCTCCCAGTGAATGAGCCTTACTGCCTTACTGCAGCTTTACATGAATTCTTTTCCTTCAGCAGCAGAGGGTCCTTGGCATCTCCCAGCACTGAGATTGCCTGTGTGCGTGCCAGTTCCTAGGCCCTTGAGCAGCCTGCTGCTGCTGCCACAGAGACTCTGTTTCTTCAGGTTCAGCCTTGTAACCTCAATAAGTCCCTTTATTCTCTCTTGTTGGCTCCACTCTGCATATCTAAGTAATTGATTTTGGACACTTTCCCAATCAATTTTTGGAATAAAAGCTCTCCAGAAGTAGTTAAAAAGTATTTTTCTTTAATTACTGCCAGACTTCTTTCTCTTGAAACCCTTCAGCCATGAGGTCCATGCTCCCAGGGAAGGCAATGAAACAGCAGTCCTATATAAAAGTATTGTTTCTGTCTTGCAAAAAAAGTGCCTTCCCCCCCCCCCCCCCCCCCCACCCCCCCCCCCCCCCCCCCCCCACCCGACCCCTTTTTAGTTTGCACTTCAGAAAGGCCCCAATACTTAAGCAGCTGTGTGTACCAGCAGTCTTGTATTGTAGACTTGTGGGAGCTTTCTTCATGTTATGTACATGAATAATAGCTAGTCCTGACCCTTGATTCATAGTCCAATATTTCCACCATCTCACCAATGAAAAATGGTTCCATCAGCAGCACATTATCCTCAGGTTGCATATATTTAAAGTAATTACAGAATTTAAAGAAAAGTAACACTTTTTCTGCTAGTAATTTCTGTAGTCCTGCATTAGCATGCGTTACATGAGGGAGAGATCTCTTTCTTCTTGCTTACACCAACTTTATCTAAGCTCTCCAATATCTCCACTATGGTAGTATGAGAATGCTCGTCTGCCTGTGTGATCACGGAAGGGTGGAGAGCGAGTAGTCATCAGTGGATACAGGTAAATGGAAACATCCAAGTTTATAAAAAAAGGAGATGTAGGAAAGGAAGGTTTAAGGAAGTCACCTGGGATCACACCAAAAGTCATTAGCAAAAGCTGGCGAATTAAATCACTGCTTCACAGATACTATGCTATCACCTGAATCAGCAACATTGAGTCTTCTGATTGGTCTGAATTTTGCTTTTGTTCAGTTGGAGGTAACAGAGTGGGAGTAAGAAAAGCAAACCACACTGTATTATATGACTCTTAAGTAGCATTCAAAAGGATGCAACCTTTGAAGAAGAAGGGTGGCTCTTTTTCACAGTGTTGTCATGACTTAGCAGGGCCAGTGCAGCACCTGGACCAGGACACTCAGTTGCAAGAGAATGGTGCCAGGTTTTGGTGAGAATTTCTTAACCCTGTTTCAACAGAAGTGTAGTGCTCCTAACTTAGCATCTATACTCTGTTGTACGGGGTTTGCATGGCCAGGTTTTGGTAGTGGTAGGGCTACAAGGGTGGCTTCTGCGAGAAGCCACTAGACCCTTGCTCCGTGTCTCACAAAGCCAATGCCAGCTGGCTTCAAGATGGACCTAGCACTGGATAAAGCCAAGCTATTCAGAAATGGTGGCAACACCTCTGTGATAACATATTTAAGAAGGAATAAAGAGAAATTATTGCAAAGATGTAATTGCAGCCAGAGAAGACAGAAGAAATAATATGTGGAGGAACAGCTATGCAGACACCAAAGTCAGTGAATCACAGAACCAGTTAGGCTGGAAAAGACCCCTGAGGTCATCGAGTCCAACCTATGACTAAACACCACCATGTCAACTAGACCATGGCACTAAGTGCCACGTCCAGTCTTTCCTTAAACACCTACAGGGACAGTGACTCCACCACCTCCCTGTGCAATCCGTCCCAATGTCTAATTACCCTTTCTGTGACGAAATTCTTCCTAATGTCCAACTTAAACCTCCTCCAGTGCAGCTTAAGACTATGTCCTCTCATCCTGTCACTAGTTCCCTGGGAGAAGACTCTGACCCCCACCTGGCTACAATCTCCTTTCAGGTAGTCGTAGAAAGTGATGAGTTCTCCCCTGAGTCTCCTCTTCTCCAGGTTAAACAACCCCAGCTCCCTCAGCTGCTCCTCAGAGGAGCATCGTTAAGTGAAGAAGGAGGGGGATGTGGTGCTTCCGGAACTGGAGCTGAAATTCCCCTGCAATCTGTGGTGAAGACAGTGGTGAAGACAATTGTGAAGCAGCTGTGCTCCTGCAGTCCATGCAGACATCCACCTGCAGCCTGTGGAGGAGACCCATGCCAGAGCAGATGGGTGCCTGAAAGAAGACTGTGACCCTATGGGAAGCCCAAGGTGGACCAGGTTCCTGGCAGGGACCTGCTGACCCATGGAGAGAGGAGCCCACACTGGAGCAGGTTTCCTGGTAGGACTTGTGAACCTGTAGGGGACCCATGCTGGAGCTGTCTGTTCTTGAAGGTCTGCATCCATGGAAAGGGACCCATGCTGCAGCAGTTCATGAAGAACTGTAGCCTGTGGGAAGGACTCAGGCTGGAGAAGTTCATGGAGAACTGTCTGCTGTGTGAGGGACCCCATACCAGAGCAGGGGAAAGACTCCTCTTCCTGAGCAGCGCCAGAAACTACCTGTGGTGAACTGACTGTAACCCCCATTCCCTGTCTCCCTGTGCTGCTGGGGGAGGAGGAGGTAGATCATAGAAAGGAGGGAAGGATGAGGTGAAGTGTTCTTAAGATTTGTTTTACTTCTCATTATCCTGCTCTGACTTTGTTGGTAATAAATTCAATTAATATCCTGAAGTTCTGTCTGTTTTGCCTGTGATGGTAATCAGTGGGTGATCTCTCCCTGTCTTTATCTCAACTCATGAACCTATTTTCTCTTTCCTGTCCAGTTGTGGAGGAGAGTGATAAAGCAGTCTTTGGTGGTTACCTGGCATCCAGCCAGTGTCTATCGACTACATCTGTGCATCCTTTACTGTGTATGAGGCAGAGGATTTGGCAGCTGACTATAGAAGTCTGATTGTGGCGGAGGAAGAATCAGAGTGGGAGAAATACCAAGCGTGGAGAAAAATATATGAAAACTAAATGGACATTCTCATGCTGGACACTCACCGGACTCACCGGACACTCACCGGACACTCACCGGACGGACAGTTTTTCCCCAGTTTCACCCTAGTTTATTGTTATATTGTTGAGAGGTTCTATGTACCCCGGTTTATTGTTGGAAATTTTATGTCCTCCATATTGTCCCCTTCTTCCCTCACATTTTCCCGCCCAAACTTGTTTATCACCCTGTCCTCCCCTGCTTTCCCGCTCCTCTGCACCTGATTGGCTACAGTTTGCTGCAGTGCAGAGAGACCTCCCATTGGCCCTTTCCCCTGGAGACTCCAGAGTTCCACCCACCTCTTCCCAACCTTCCAACCACAGCCTTCCCTGAGTTGTCAGTCTCTTGCTCCTCCCCAGTTCTGGATCCTCCCCTCAGACTACCCTATTTAAGTCACTGTTACCCTTAATAAAGTGGTATTGCTTCCTGAACCCTCAACTGTGTCCTGACCCTCCTTGCAGTGCCGTGGTCCCACTCCTACCACCGCAGACCGTGGCATCTGATATTTACAATTATCAAAGTAATTAAACAATTACTTTCTCAGAGACATTACTAGCTTTTCCTTGATTTATAAGTGCTAAATTTTCTGCCAGTGGGCTGACAGAGCAAGATATGACCTCCCTTGGATTATCTGCTCACAATGCCAGAAGAAGATGAAAGTTTGGGTGCAGAATTCCCAAACTCACTGTTCCCATGCCTGTGGCACCAAGAGCCTGAGCTTCCAGGCAGCATCTGCGATTGGTACAGCCAGGAGTATGGGTGAAAATGGGTTGGTCTTTTCATAGAAGGTGCACTCAAACTGGGCAAACAGAATCTGCATTCAAACCATTTTTCTACTTGAATAATAGAAGCTTGAACCCACTGTTTTATTCACTCGGGTTCATCATCTAGTAGATCTATCATCTTGGATAGAAAACCAGAGTGAACTAGGTTATGTGTCCAATTCCAGGTTTATGGTTGAAAGTTGCAGGCATAAACCACATTTGGCGCTTTGGTTCTTGCTGGTATGAAGGTCATAATTTTGCAGATCTACTCTAAGTCCAGCTTTAATTCAGTTTATGGATGCCTGGGGCCTTGGCTGCAAAGACCAGAAATTTAATCCTAGGGATTGACTACAGTATGTTTTATGAAGACAGGAGAGATCAGAGCCCAATATGTGATCATCTGGATGCAATTATGAACCTCCAGAACAGCTCCTTAGATGTGGATTATTCTGCACAATGAGGAAAGATACAAAGCAGCCACATCCTCTGGAATACAAAGACAGTGTTGCATGTCATTGCATCTTCAGCTGTGTTTCATTTAGAAGAGCAGAGGAAATAGACTCTTATATTGCCAACTACTATCAATTTTCTGAGTAATGGCTATCCAGTTAGCTAGGGTTAATACAGAGAGCTTGCAATGCAGGAGTCAGTCTTCCGATCCTGTAAATATTCTACATTAATTTTTCAGTATTTGGGATGCTTTATTCTTTATTCCTTGACTTTCATTCTGCACCTCAAAACACATCACTTTTGAACTGTATTTTAACTCAGGAGACATGGGTACCAATCCTGACTTGAAAAATCTGGGGAAAATTATTCCACTACCTTCTTCCTGTCCCCAGTCATTTTGTAAACATCCTGGCTAAATGCTTTGCTGAGAGCACAAAGGCGGACTAGTTACATGCAGTTGGTAATATATAGTTGGGATTAAGAAGGTCAAGGGTACTTTTCATATAGTTCAGTCAAACTTTGTAATTAGCATATGTCTTTATGATGCTGCCAATTAATTATGAGCAATGTGTGTTCCACATCTAAGAGTAAACAGAATAATTCTTGGTGATTTCCTGTTCACTGTAGGTTGTGAAATGTCAGCATGCCACAAACAAGCAAATATTGAGACAACATAGCACAGAGTATTTGATGTAACAAAGCCACATGAAACACACATTTCCGTCTACTTCCTCTTTAATATTCCAGATACAGAAATGAAAATAGCACCTCACGGTAGATTGTGTTGAATTGGTACAGAGCAGTCTGGCTTTGTATTGCCTCTGCTGAGCAGGACCACCCTGTGGGTTTTGTGCAGACCAGAGACGGGTACCTTCCCAGATGCAACAGAACAAAGAGTAAATGATGTTTGGACATTCTTGGCATAAAACATGCACATCTTTAGGCCCCTGAGTTAAACACCTTGTGCCAAAATTTGGTTCTTTACAAACATTTTGCCAAGTGTCTAACCAAAGTATGCCGGTTTCCAAACAACAGAGAGGAAAAAATAAACAATTAAAGAGAGGAGATGGTAGCATCCACACCAGGAGGGAAGGCAAGGATGTGTACATTGAATCATTCCTCCTAGTGCGGTCAGCAGCATATGTGTGTATTTTCTTTAGAGTTTTCATTACCATTCCTGCATTCATGCAGTTAGCTTTAGCACAGCAGAGTATACAAGATAGTAAGTGTACAAAGCCTCTCAGGTGGCCTCAAAGCAGTCTTCAAAGGAGCTTTGGTATTCATTTTCAGTGACTCATTTAAGAATTATTGTGTGATTGTAATAATCACTCTCTCTTTGCAACTTGTTAATCTGAGCAAATGAAGGCTTGTTCACACACGAGTTGTGTTTTCATAATTGTAAGAACACATTTAGTGTGTTACAGATGTTTTCTGTCTCAATATCTTGCATGAATTCAGCTATCATGCTGTGAAGGTACCTAGCTAGTGCTGGCAGAGGTATGCCTAAGGATAATGAGAGAAGCTACTGCAATGTATGACACAAAGATACTTACATCTGTGTCCACATGGGGACAGTACAGTTCTACCAGACAGACAGCCTGAAACTGATTCATCCTAGAGAGGGTGAAAGATCTTCCCTGTCTTGTCCCTTCAAACCTCACTGTAAATTGGACAGACCTAATTCTTTCTGAATATCATCTCGTGCATCAAGTCAATCACAGAGCAGAAAACCTTTGACTGTTTTTGCAATAGTTTATGTTTCTGCCAGGGTATTTAATTTATCGGGTTTATTGAGAGGGGCAATAAGATCACAGACTGGAGGAAAGTGCAGCAGTTTGTGCTATTAGTTGTGTTAGGTTAGTTCATCCTACCATGTCTTGCTTCTATCTTGAAGAAATGTAATTTTTATTTATCTGAGAGTTCTGCTTGTGCACGTAAGGAGGATTTAAATTGAAACGCTAAAAGAGTGCTTACAGGAAAAGAGCATGGGGACTGTGAAAAGAGAGATCCCCAAAAATATTTTGGAGGTTAAATGGGCCACGATGAGAGTTTTGTGAGAAAAATTGGAAACTTATCTATCCCTGGCTCTCATGTGTTTAGCATTTTCTTTTGCATTGAGCACATTATCCACCCCTGAAACCTTTATGTCCCCCAACAGGGAGTTTCCAGTCAAAGAAAAAAAAAATCCATGAAAAAGCTTTTTGTTAAACTTTTAGGGACCTCTGTTGTCCTGAATAGCACGTAGTGTTCTACAGAAAGTCATTCTCAGTTGGACTGTAAGACTAGGTCTATGTTAAATAAAAAGAAGTGTTTGCCCCATTCAAGCAAGAACTCTTGCTTTCTGTGATTATTTTGTAAGATAATACGCTATTGTTCTCTTGTCTTGAAGCTGATAGGCTTGCTCATGAAGGAGCATTGGCCATTAGTGCAATAGATATAAGGGCTAAGCTTCTGCAAAAAGTGGAAGAACAGCCCTGTAAAATAGTTAAGTGGTTTCTGTTTTCCAGGAATGTAACTAAGTACTTAACTGAGTTACTTCTTTCCAACTGTTTGCTATGAGAATACCAATACAAACAAGTCCCAAAAGCTCTGCCCTCCTTTTCTTGTTTTCTTTGGTGCTTTAAGTCTTAAATGACCTGTAGCATATAACTAGTCAGAGAAGCATGCCATCAATGTGAGGGCTATAACCAGCTTTTGAGAGCATTTCCATGCCTGAAGCACCCTGTCAACTTTTGACCATGTGCCCTATGTCAAAACAGAAGACTGTAGTGGGAATCTCAGTCCTCAGGATACAGTAGAGTAAGTCTTGTGCAGAACCAGGAGAGACTATTATACCACAGACACCATGTGTCTGCTCCCTCCAAGGCAAAACACCCTGTAGTATCTTAGCCACACCACGTTGCTGATTCTTTCTATGATCCTTTCCAAAGTGACTCAAGAGAAACTTCTCTTCACCTCAGATCTGCTGTCAGCACAGCCCTGAGTGAAACTCCTTCAGTTGGTGTACAAAAAAAAAAAAAAAAAAAGAAGATTTTTCACACTGCCTCTGAGTGAAGCTGTGGGGTAGTTAGAGACAGGCTGTCCTTTCTGCTTCCCCTGGAGAGAGGGGAAGGGAGAGAGATCTTATTACAAGCCAGAGGCATCATTTCTTTCCTCATCACCTCTAACCTGAAAGGTAACAGTAAGCTTGGAAAGATGAGTGTAGATCATGGTCGTAACCAAAGAACTGCAACATCAGAGAACAAAGAGGGATGTAAGAAGTTCAGAGTCCCAATGGACATCAGTGACAACCGGTGTCCCTCAGGGGTCCTTAGTGTTATTTAATGTCTTTATCAATGACATAGACAAATGGATCAAGTGCACCCGCAGAAAATTTACAGAAGCCCAAGATGAGTGGTGGGATTGACACACTTGAAGGATGGGATGCCATCCAGGAGGACCTAGACAAGCTGGAGAAGTGGGACCATGTGAAGCTCATGAGAATCAACAAGACCAAGTGCAAGGTGCTGCACCTGAGTCAGGGCAACCGCCAGTATCAATATAGGCTGAGAGATGAGCATATCAGCCCTGATGAGAAGGACTTGGGGTTGCTGGTGATGAGAGACTGGACATGACCCAGCAACATACACTTGCAGTCCAGAAAGCCACTTGTGTCCTGGGCTGCATCAAAAGCAGCATGACCAGCAGGGTGAGAGAGGTGATTCTGCCCCTCTGCTCTGGTGAGACCCCACCTGCAGTGCTGCACCCAGCTCTGGGGTCCCCAGCACAGGAAGGACATGGACCTGTTGGAGTGGGTCTGAAGGAAGGCCACAAAAATGATTAGATGTGTTGAACACCTCTCCAATTATTAAAGGCTGAGAGAACAGGGCTTGTTCAGCCTGGAGAAGAGAAGCCTCCAAGGAGACCGCACTGCACCTTCCAGTACCTGAAAGGAGTTTACAATAGAGCCGAAGAGGGACTTTTTTTACAAGGGCATGTGGTGACAGAACCAGGGGGAATTGCTTTAAACAGAGATTAGATTCAGTCTACATAAAAGGAAAATTGTTTTGCAATGAGGCTGGTGAAACACTGGAATAGGTTTCCCAGAGTTGTGAATGTTATGTCCCTAGAAACATTTAAGGTCAGGCTGGATGGGGCTCCGAGCAACCTGACTTAGTTGAAGAGATCCCTAATTGTTCGAGGGTTTGGACTAGATGATCTTCAGAGGTCCCTTCCAATCCAAACCATTCCGTGACTGTATGTTTCTATTGTATGATCTTGTCATGTTCAGCAGTTGGAATGCATAAGACTGGGAAGCAACTTTGAGATTTGAACTTCTTAAGATGCTTTCAGCTTTGTCCCCTGTCCTGTCTAAGTAGGACTTTGTCAGCTGTCCTGAGTGAAACATGTGGCCTCCATAACCAGTACAGTCTATGCAAATACCCAGAGTTAGTGGGGTAGTAGCTAAGTAGACATCTGATACAAATCACTGTGATGGGAAGCTTGCACCTTAGCAGTGCTGGTGGCATGGGACAGTGATGTTGCAGAAGGTCTCTCTTGTGAAGCACTAGGACTCTGTAAAATGCTGTGGACAGGACCTGAGAGGGCAGATCTGAAGTTATTTTTGTGGTTAGGGTTTTAGTGAACCTTGCCCTAACAAACAGCCCTGAGTTTAATCTTTTCATGGAAACAGGAATGTACACTTGATCCTTCAATGCTCATATAGAGTCTCCCTGGAGAAGCTATAGTGTCTAGTACACTATTTTTTCCATAAATGGATTATGATCAGTACAGCTAATTATGCAAATAGCTAATCACAGTCACCTGCTTTTCAGATTTTCAAGTGCTTGAAGCGTTTCCTTATAGACTGCAGAAGTAGGTTTGTTTCAGATGTGCTGCACCAGACCTGCATCTAAAGAAGTGCTGTTTCTGTGTGTGAAATACAGAAAGTTCTGGTCCTGTCTGGCAATTTGTGCTTGATGATCAAGTGAACCCATTTTGACCTGGCTGATTCAAGTCTGGGATCTTACGGGTGAAGATGCACAGCTTGATGGTACTGAAGCAAGGTTTTTAGGATCCCTGTACCAGAATGGGGGTATTGGTCAGGAGTTTGTGAGGAAATCAGAATCCCTTTGTCGCTGGATGTGGCTTCTAACAAGTGGGAGAGAGAGGTTTGCTTACAGGGAGGATCTCCAGAGGCATCATTGCTTCTGGGAGACCATGGAGGAAGGAATCTTATGCCTGAGAGAAATGGTGTTGCTAGAGGTACATTTTGCAGGGAACAGGCAATCCCGTAATGACCCAGACCAGCTCAAATGCGCCTCATGAATGTGGCTAAAACTAGCACACCAAGGGCTGCTCGTATACTCTAATTTCTTTTCAGCAATGCACTGGAAGGAGCACCAAGAGACAGTGGGAGCTATGATGAATAAACTCTGGACGTATGATGAGATAGTCCAAGCCCCATCACAGGCCCACATCTCTTCCACAGAGCAACTGGTTGTACACCTCAGACTCTAACAGAGGAAGTTAAAAATGGCCACAAGAAACTCAGAGAGAAGTTCAAGGAGAGCTTTGTCCATGTCTTGCCACTGCAAACTAGAGCCCATGCTATTCAGAACAGGTGTCTCCTGACAAGGGAGAGGGAGTACACCACACAAGGCAACCTATGGTTCCTTTTACAAGATCATGGAGAAGACATAAGGAGGTGGGATGGGAAACCTACCTCTGCACTAGCAGTATGGGTACAGGAGTTAAAGGAAAAAATGAGTACTAGAGGCAACTCATGGAGAATGGATGTAGTCCCAGTTTCCTGTGGGCAAGCCCCTAGACAGAGTAGGAGGAATGATGACACGTCCAATCCTCTATAAGGGATCTCCTGGATGTATGCACAGGTAAGTCCTTACAAGTCCTTGTGCTGCATTTTATGATAAAACTCTAGTCTCTTGCATCATACAGGGCTCAGTGGTGAGAGCAAGACTCAGGGCAGCAGACCCTGCTCACTTCTGTGAGGAAGCCTGTACTTTCCCTGCTTGGAGGTAGTGGCCTTTTCTTGCTCAGAGTCCAGCACAACACAGCCATATATAGTGTCACATACCAGTCTCTACCACATATGTTGTGGCACTGCATAATATAGCAAGTTTTAACCAAGATTTTCATAAGATAATGAGAGTGTAACATGTGGAAGCCCAAAGGACTGTTAAGTTGACCCTGTCACCAGAAAGCATCATACTACCAAAGAGATAACTACGTCCAAAATGATACTTCACATACAGGACACAAGACAGAGGACACCTCTCCTGTTGGATTTTGACTCAGCCAAATTATCTGTTTTGACCTACTGCTGCTGCATCTTCACTGTACCTGTTGTGCTCCAGAAGAGAAGGGGAGAACAGCAGCTGGATCCTGCTGCACCTGCTGAACTTATGACCCTAAAAGTGTTTTATTCACTCCCTTGAAAGAATGACTGCTTGGAAAAGTGTGAAGGAGAGATATTGGGACAGTTTTTGTTGTGTTGACTTAGAAAATAAAAGATTACAAGAGCAGAAACAGCAAGTTAATTCATTTATTTTTGCTCCAGTCCTATGAAAATTGTGCTGATATATCCAGCAATGGCCATTTTATGATATTTAGCTAGTATCTGCATTTGAATGTAGGTTTTTTTGTTTCGCAGTGCTCAAGCACTATTGTATTTATAAATACATGGGGGCCAGCGGCTCTTTCTGGGTTCTTTGTGTTTCTGCTCCTCTGATGTCTTCTGATTATAGCTGCGCTTTTGAAAGGTGCATGGAAATTAAAGCTGCATGTAATTTCCCTCTTAAGTGATACTTAAGAATGTGCTTGGGTTGGCACTGCAATAACATGGACAAAATGTACTCTGACATAAAAGCAGAAAATGGTGCATTCTTCTCTAAATTCAGATCAAGCGGAAAACATGTGTCCAACTAATTAACAGTCTTTCACTTGGCTTTTCTGCTGTTGTTTTGGGTCTGGAAGTATGACTGAAATACATAAAAAAGTGGAGACATAGTTTATTTGTTTTCTTATTAAGTAAAAGGTGTTTTAGATAAATTTTAATCTAGGCTGTAAAAAAAATTATACTTTGCATTAAAATCTGTTCTGTTGTCTTGGAAAGATTTTTTTTTTCTTTGAACATCAGACCTTAGTATGCTATCATATGGAAGGCAGCACATCTGTTTTTCGGGCCCTTATATGCCGCTTTGCTGGCAATTGTCATGACTGCATAAGTCTTAGCTCTTTGAGCTGCTGAAATACTAACCATTGTCTGTCGTGGCAGAAAGGGTTAACACTGTATAAGAAAAATGTCACAAGGAACCATGGGAGATGTAGTCTCCACAGCAAGCCCCCTGGAGAGAGAACTAAACGGAGTATGCTCACTGAAGGACTGGCTATGTCATGACATGGCCAGTCTTCGTGAACGAAGATCCAGGAAAGGTCTCCACCCACATTCGTTACAAGCGCGCTGGTGATACAGGGCTTTGCAAATGCGGGTAAGGCCTTTGAGCCTGCGCAGTGGATTTTTTAGGCGAGACACAGTGTGCGCTGAACTGAGCCCACCCTTTAATCCTAAGGTTCATGTGCCGGGGCCGAGCGAGCTTGGACGGTGGCAGCGAGGTCCTCAGGACCTAGGTTTGTTTAGAGTGACCTCTTAGATGGATGGCCTTACAGGGCTGACAAGCTCCATCTGCCCGGGTTTAGAGTTGTCCTTCTCTTCTGTGTGTTCCGGTGCTCCCCTCTCATCTCCCACGATGGTACTGTCCGCACAGGCAAAGCTCCCATTTTCTCGCTCCTTTCCGCGCCCGGGGCTGGGCACTGGGGTGGGGCCGGGCCCCAGTGCCCAGGGCCGGGCCGCGCCACCGCGCACGTGCCCGGGGCCGGCCCGGGCCTGCACCAGGACTGGCTAAGAACTGTGGGAAATATGTGATGTCGGGGGAGGTGTTATAAGTGACCTAAAGAAATTTACTGTTCAAATGAGAAAGAGTTAGTAAAGTTATTATATTGTGTTAACTGCTTTGTTGGAATCACAAGATAGAGTGTTATGCAATGTCTAACCACAAGTTCTGTAAGCTGCGAATGGATTAACCACAACGCAATGATGATTTAGCATACTGTGTTTTGAAGATGTTTGTTCTAAGCATATTAATGGGGAGCAATAAGGAGGGGTCGGCCACGAGGAGTCTGGGTGATCAACCGTCATCCTGATGGAAATTTCCAGAACCACGGCCTAATAGAGACTAATGACTTTAAAATTATTGGTGGACACCCCTCAGCAACGGAGATGGCCCGCGAAAGGAGGAACCAACCCAGAGTTGGCCCACGAAGAGGGAACCAAGCAGGATGCAGCCTGTGAAACCTCCACCAAATGGACTGATGACATGACTTTGGGGGGAGGTGGCAAAGAAGGGTATTATAAGTGCTGTTTCTGTTCCCCTTTGCAGACCGTGGCAGGAACAGGGGCTTCCTCCAGTCGCCCGGCTAGCCGTTTTTGTTTGTTTGTGGCATTAATAAATCTTTTATACCTTGCAACCTAAATTTATAGCCTTGTTACTTATCACAGAGGTATATAAGAGCTTGTTAGCGCCGAATAATCGATTTGGCAGCTGCACATGCACGTGTTTGGTTCGTGGCTCTATAAATGCTGTAATGGCTGCCCGTAATGGGACTTAACAGACATCAGGAACCAGAAGTTTCCAAAAGTTAGCTTTGGGATGTCTGCTGTAGCATCCTCCTGATATTAATCAAAGGAAAAAGGGAAGAGGTCTTCAAAACATGTTGCATGCATCACTCATCTCTGGAAAAATAGGACAAAAAGAAAAAGGAACCGAAAAGGAAAAAAAAAGAAGAAAACTAAGCTTCAACAAAAAGAGGTGACTTATCAGGAGGCAAGGAGGTTTTCCTAAAGGGAGGTTTTCCCAAAAAATGGAAGAAAAAGCTCAAGTATTATTAATATATATTACCATAATTATACTGGCATTTCTACGGGTCAAAACTTTTAATGTGACTACTTGGCAAAAAAAGTGTTAAACTTTATAAGAGAGAGACTTATAAAGACTTAAAGACAATTAAGAACTTGCCACGTGGAAAGATCTAATGAACGCCTTGAAAATTTAGAGCAGAAAAGCAACTCGACCCGCAGCTGCAAACCCCACTCCTCCGGCAGTCCCTGCCGCCCCACATTGGGTTTCCCCAGAGATGTTATGCAAGAGAAGCGGTACAGGAGGTTCCTTGCAGCAGAGAGGGGAAGGGGGGCAAGGGGGAGACCACGAACAAACTGGAGTGGCATTTTTCTCCCACTGCCAGGAGGGGAAGAGGGCAGCGCGCGGCCACTGCTCTCTGCGGGAAAGCTTTGCCCGATGCCACGTGGCGTGGGGATAGAAGATGCCACGCCGTTTTCTCGCCAGCACGCGGTTTGCGAAGAGCTGAACGGCACCGCACCGGCGAGAAAGCGGCGGCGCGCAGCTAAAAGGAAGCTTCCCTTTCCACTGCCGTGGATTGCACAATCAGCACGTGGCCGCACGTGGCAGCGACACGGGCGCCGCCGTGGAGTTGCAGGCGTGCGAAGACCGCGTCGTTGCACGGGCAAGGGTATTTTGCCCCGGCCCCATGGCCGGGGAGAGCTCATCTCTTCCAGTTCCGCGGCCGTTTTCTTGTGTGCCCCTGCTGGGGACCGGGTGTGTCGGCCCGGCGGCTGTTGACATGGAGACCGGGGCGGCAGCTCCGGCGGGAGCGGAAGAGGGGGGGACGTGGCCCCACCCCCGGGCCCGAGGCAGAGCGGTAGCAGCGGAACTGTGCAGGGGCTTTCCCGGGGGGCAGGCGCACGGTCCCGCCGGGGCTACGTCCCCGCCGCGTTGCTGCCGTAGGACAGGGGCTGCTCCTGAGCACCCCGTGGTGCGGAGCCAAGAGCCCCGGGCGCGGCTCTGCGCAGCCCCCGTGCGACCCTTGGGGCCCCATCCCCCCAGCTCGGCTCTGCGGGCTTGGCGCCGATCCCGCTCATGGCCCTGCCCGCGGCAGAGCGGACGCAGGGACACAGCCAAGCGAGCGTGGCCTGGGGCCAGGGCGGGCGGTGGCAAAAGTAGTTACAGCAGGGGCAGGGGCCAGCCTGGCACCCCCCTACTCAGCCCGGCGCGGCATGGCAGCCTGGGCCGGCAGCCTCTGGGAACGGCAACAACTTTAGCAAGAATGGAGGCAGGAGCCGGTGGCCCCTCCCCGCTGAGAGAACGGCTCAGCGCCTGAAACACACCAGCAGGGAAGAACAGGAGCGGGGCCCGGGCCGGCAACAACAACCCAGCGCCTGAGCGTCCACTTAAAGGAAACAACTTATACAACATTTCCAACAACAGAACTAAACAGAAGCTTTCTCAACAGGGCGGGCACAGAGCCCCACCGCAGCTTT
The DNA here is from genome assembly GCF_003945595.2 of Pipra filicauda. Lineage (NCBI taxonomy): Eukaryota > Metazoa > Chordata > Aves > Passeriformes > Pipridae > Pipra > Pipra filicauda. Next base: position 34,530 of record NW_024104795.1, on the reverse strand, counting down.
GCCCCACATCAGCTAGAGTTCCCAGGATCACAGACCCAGTACACCCCAAGCCCTGCAAAACAAGCTAATAGCCAACAATTCATCAGCACAGTCAACACAGCTAGCAATACAAAGGTAACGCTGCGAGACACAGCAAACATACAGCTATCAACTACTATATTTAGCTCTTTAAGTCACGAAAAAGTAACTTTACTAATTAGGAAGTTATCTACTACTTTAAAAAGTTCTTTTGTGTTGCCAGGAGAATAGTAGGGACACTGGGGGACAGAAACTTTCTTTATTGTTTAAAATCCTTAAAAGTGCTTTTTGACTTTATCCCCACAAAACCAAAACACTAGAAGCATACCAGAGCAATCAATAAGACAGATCATAGCAAGTATGAATGCCAACAGCCTGCTCCAAGGATGGAGCTTTAACTTACAGAACATCAGGACTAAAACGTCCATCCTGTCTGCCAGGATAACTGCTCCTGAACCACCTGTGCAGAACTCAGCTGTGAAAGCTTCCACAGAATCACCTCTTTTCCATCCAATAGCAACCACTTTCCCTGTTCCTCCCTTGCACCGACTTGCAACAACTTTTCTTTCTCGTTTGCTAAAAGATTTAGGAACCTGCTCACTTCCTGCTTCTTGTTCGCTTACTACTAACAGAGCTGCTTTCTTTGCCTCAGCGTCTGCCAGATTGTTTCCTCTGGCTTTCACTTTCAATCCCTTCTGATGACCTTTTACATACACTACTGCAATCTGTTTCGGACTTCTCAAAGCTCTCAACACCTCTCGAATCAGACTCTCATGTACCAGCCCTTTACCTTTGGCATTTATTAGTCCTCTTTCTTCCCATATTTTCCCAAAAGTATGTACTACTCCAAAAGCATACTTTGAATCTGTGAATATGGTCCCTATTTTTCCTTCTAACTTTTTCCTAATATCTTCCCATGATCCCTGTACAAATCTAAGCTTGAGTACCGCTTGCCCCATAGTGTCATCCTCAGGGTCCATCCCTGAATACAATTGAAAGCTCTTTCTCAATCTCTCCAACCAACCTGTAGGTGACTCTTCCTTTTTCTAATATTCCTTAAATGCTCTATCTACATTCTGTCCTCTAGGGACAGATTCTCGTATTCCTTGGACTATTATACTTCTCAGATCATCCATCCGGGCCCTGTCTTCTGGTCTCTGATTATCCCAATTGGGCTTTTCAAGGGGCCACTTAGTCTCAGCAGCCGGACCTTGCTGATGCCTTCGATCCCAATTTCTCATGCCAGCTGCTCTAATCATTCCCCTTTCCTCTACCGTAAACAAGATGCCTAAGATAGCCTGCATCTCGTCCCAAGTAAAGGTATTAGGTCCCAAAAATTGATCGAATCTTTTGGAAACTCCTATGGGGTCTTCTAACAGATTCCCCATTTCTTTTTTAAAAGTTCTTACGTCTCCAGAACTAAGGGGTACCGACACAAATCCTATCCTTCCTTGCCTTCCCGTCAAAGCTGTCTCACGAAGGGTATATAACTGTGACTGTAGAGGGGGGTGTTCAATGTTGCCATGAGTCGATGTCATGTCAGTATTTAAAAACGACTAACTAGCCCTTTCGGCTGATAGAGGTGTAGAGGTAGATGATAAAATGGCGGACTCCCGCCCTTGCGCAGACAAAATGGTGGACTCCCACCCCTTTGGACACAAAATGGAGGTTTCCCGCCTTTGCGCAGGTAAAATGGTGGATTCCCGCCCTTGTTCAGACAACATGGCGGATTCCCACCCTTCTGATGGCAGAATAAAAATTTCCTGCCTTTGTGTATGTAAAATGGCGGATTCCCGCCCTTGCTCAGGTAAAATGGCGGGCTTTGACTCCATTGGAGCACTGGGTGTCACTTTACTGTCCCCACTATGGGGGAAGATAAGGGGGAGGTGAACTCCGAAATTCAGAATCCCTATTAGAGTCCACTGGCTTTCCTTTTTCTTTTAGAGAAAACAGCCGAGTAGGTGTACTAGCTCCCAGCCAAATAACAGCATATTGACTTTCCTCTAGACAATAAGGTCTTTTATCGTTAACATGGTAATTCAAGACCTCACAAATCCAACCCTCTAAAGTGCCGTAAATCGGCCAGTATACACCGTCTCCTATCTGTCTACCTCCCCACACTTCAATACAATAATAAATCATCTTATCTCTTGACTTCCCGAGAGTGTGTGGATTACTACTCCAATTCTTCAACAGTATTCCTAATGGGCTATTTGATGGAATGCCCTGCAACCTAGCCTCAAAGCCACTTCTCTCACTTCTTCTCTCCTCCAGAGAATCTATTTTAGTCTTACTCACAACTTCACTTCCCTTTTCAGTAGATAAGTCCCTAACACGGTTCCTTTCGCTCTGGGAGCTGCAGCTGCCTAGTACAGACTGTCTTTTCTCCCGAGGGTACTTCTTCACCACATAGATTTTACTCCCTAGTCCTTTCCCTCTCCGGGAACCTCAGGAGCTGTTCCCCATCAGAGGAACCACCTGGCTGCTCTACCGTACAGCCACCCATGGGTGGGGAAGCCTTGCTCTTCCCCGATCCCATCTTCTGGGGTGCCTTCTTTCACACACACAATCACTCAAACCACAAACGCTTCCCCCTGTTCGTGGTCTGCTCCCTCGCGGGCTACAGAAACCGCACTACTTAGGGGTCCTCACTCGCTTCGTTCTCAGAGAACGTCTCAGACAGGCACACCCCAGGACCCCCTCCCAACCGCCAAGGGGGTACGCTATACTCACCTCTCCTTGGATGAGTCTTCGCTCTTTCTGGCAGCGCCACTCAGGACACTGGAGCGGACCCTCCCCAACTGGACAAACCACAGCTGCCTCGCCTTTGATCAGCTGCCGCCCACAAACTGAGCTCACCACAATTTCCTAGCTACCCTTGAGCTAGATGTTGTCCGGACCCACATGCGGAGATTATGGAGATCTGCAGAAAACCACTTCCTTTTGCTTGTCTGGCCTTAATAAACTGGTCGGTATGGAGAAGCTGAATAATAGAATCTCCTAGGGCCGTCCAAAATGGGACGGGGGCGCCCTCGCCAGAGAGTGTTTCTACCACTCAGGGGTCTCCATCCGAGTCACGGCACCAAATTGATATCGATAAAGAGGCTATAATTTCGGTTGCAAGGTAAAAACCAGGTTTATTAATGCCAACAAGCAAAAGCGGCCAGCCGGGCGACTTGGGGAAAACCTCAGTTCCACCACAGTCCACAAAAAGGGGAACCGAAACAGCAACAATTATACCCTCTGTTGACACCACCCCCCAAAGTCATGTCAATAGTCCATTGGTGGGGGTTTCGCGGGCTGCTTCCTGCTTGGTTCCTTCTTCGCGGGCAGACCTGTGGTTGGTTCCTCCATTCGCGGGCAACTGCCGTTGCTGAGGGGCTTCCACCAATGATCTCAGAGTCATTAGTCCCTATGAGGCCGTGGTCCTGGAAATTTCCCTTGGGATGTCATCTAATCATAGGACTCCTCGTGGCTTGCCCCTCCATATTAGTCCATATTAATATGCCTGTAACAAACAGCTCCAAAAACACTAAGTCACTCTTGCGTTGTGTTCTGCAGCATATAAACTTGTGGTTAGGAATTTCACAATATGTCAACTCATGACTCTTAACAATATGGTTAGTAAAATATAGTAACTTCATTAACCCTTTTGAGCAGCAAATTTCTTTAGTTGACTTATAACAATCTATGAGAGACAGCTTCCTTCAATGGACCTTTCTATAACACAGTTTTATCCATTTTACAAATAGCCATTTTTTACCCCATGTCTCGACAACCTATTATCAAGAAACCACACAACACATTAAGAAAAATATTTTAAAAAAGGAGGAGGAGGGGTTATAGGTCTCCTCTCTGTATGTAAACTTACATTAACTGTTCTTCAAAACAGAAACAATCACAAAGAAACAATAATTGATAAAACATAACCAGAAGAAACACACAAACAGTAACCACTCACTACAAAACCAAAACTCCATGATTTAAATAGATACACAATAAAAGATTTAAGTATGTATGTGTGAGGAGAGAATGAGAAGGTGGCTGCCTAAATATGAATGAAAAAGTTGTGTGTGGAGATATGTATGTGTGTGAACACAAATATACTATGGCAAAAATACCTTAAACACTCATTCAACAACACTACCTCAACCACAGCAAATACAATCAAACACAACATCCATAATGTAACACATTTCCCCTTAAAATAAAAGTGATGTTTTTACCCAGTAACACCCCCAGATAAAAACTCTTACATATCTGTAAACTCTGAATAATTGAAGGTTGTACAGTTAATGAAGTTTTGGATATTATATGGTTAAGAAGGTTGCACAAGCTAACAAGGTTATTACCATCTTAATAAAGGCCTTAGCACATTAGGCCCTGGTTTTTATAGACGGTTAAGATAAGTTTATGTTAAAAAATGTTTAAGAAAAAAATTAAAAATTGTTTTGTGACTTGTTAATTATAATAAGGAAAGGGGATATGTGGCAGAAAGGGTTAACACTGTATAAGAAAAATGTCGCAAGGAACCATGGGAGATGTAGTCTCCACAGCAAGCCCCCTGGAGAGAGAACTCAATGGAGCATGCTCACTGAAGGACTGCCTAAGAACTGTGGGAAATATGTGATGTCACGGGAGGTATATAAGAGCTTGTTAGCGTGCAAATAATCGATTTGGCAGCTGCACATGCACTTGTTTGGTCTGTGTCCTTACAAATGCTATAGTCTGTCTCAATCTGGCCTTTTGGCCAGGGATTGGCAAAGGATTGGCAATTTATTATTTAATTTGAAGTGAAATAATAAAGCTATTTCAAATTATGAATCAGAGGAAAAAGCTGTCCTTGACGCTATAACTATTTGTCTTTTAAAAAACTTCAAGGTTTCCATGCTTCAGAGGAGAAGTGCCTCGACCTGCTGGGAGAAGGGAATGGGGTCGGGCACTGCAAGGAAGGGTCCTTCACACAGTGGAGGTTGGTGAAGCAATGCCAAAGTTTATTGGGGGACAACAACTTATATAGGGTAAGTTTGAGGGTGGAGTTTGGGCTAGGGAGGAGCATGGGATTGACAACTTAGGGAAAAAGGTGATTGGGCAGTTGGGTAAAGAGGGGAGGAGTTCGGGTGTAACCAGGGGAGTGGACCAATAACAGCTACCTCTGCACTGCACCAAACTCTGACCAATGGCAGGCAGAGGAGCGGGAAAACAGGGAAAAGGCGGGAAAACTGTGGGGAGAAGAAGGGGACAACATGGAGGACAATTTAAAAAACAACAACTGGGGGTACATATAACACTAAAACAGCATAACAATGAACTGGGGGTAACTGGGGTACAACAGTCATAATTCAGAGGGTGTCATATTCAGTATTATAGGTCTAGTCCGGTGTATAAATGTCCATTTAGGGATTATAAATCTTCCTCCACGCTTCATATCTCTCCCAATCGGTTTCCTTGCCTCCAACATCTCCCCCTTCTTTATTTTGTTGAAACGTCGCGATGTTAGCCTGGATGGAACTTAACAGCAGCTTTCGTAGACATAAAATCAAACAGGGTAAAATGGCACAAACAGAAACTAAACCAAAGAGAGACAGAACACACAACATAATAAGTTTTCTCGACCAGTTAGGGAAATTTGGCAGTTGTATCCAATCAAAGAGGTTATCGAGGCCTCCTCCTTTTTCCTGATGAATTTCCCGGACCAAACCTTTCAGCTGGTTGATGCTTTGATGGATCGATTCGGAATGGTCCGAGAAATTCATACAGCACATACCTTCAAATTCTTGGCACCCGTGACCATGTGCCAAGAGAAGGAAATCAATGGCAGCTCAATTTTGCAAAGAAACCTCTTTCAACTTTTGGGTGTCCTCGAGCAGGCCCTCAATCGCCTGAGTAGTGGCATTAGCCTCCTTGGTCAACCAGCACCCCAAGTGTGTCAGGAGAGAGAGGGCATGCGCGGTCCCTATCCCAGGGATAGGGAAAGACGCCCAAAAGTTCTTCACCCTGGACCAGATATGAATGTTCGAATCACAGTCTTCTGGGAAGGGCAGAGGTGTGGGCCAATATTGAGGCTTTCCAACATTCATATGTGGTGCGGGGAGAGAATTTTTGAGCCGAATTGGTTGGGGAGTGATTTCGGGTTTAGGTAGGGATTTAGGGACAGCGGGTTTGGGATTTGGAAAACGGAGGGGAGCACCCATCGAAAACGAGAGGGACCTTTTGACTCTTTCTTTTGGATGTACTAATTGGTTTTCTAGATGGAATTTCGCCGGATTAAAAAGGGCTAATTTTCCTACTGTGCAGGGACCCCCTTCCGGGTAGGCCCGAATCCCAGGCCATGCCCGATCCCCGCACAGCAGGAAATATCCTTTTGGGAGTCTCATATTGCATGGGATGTGCTCTGTTGGCACAGTGGTTGCCACTGAGCCATTACACCATGGCGAATTGGTCCCTTTGTAGATGGGCTTAAAGGGGGTAACATCAAGGGGGGTGAACAAAATCGGTTGGGTGTATCTGTGAAAAATAATACAGGTTGTAGAGGGTAGTGAACCTAAAAGGTCGATTTCTTGAAAAGGAATGTCTACAAAAGGTAGCGCGGAGATGGTTTGCGCTAGGTTTGGGGAGTTAAGTGGTAGGGGTCCCTGGATCCGCGTTTGAGACACAAACGCGGTCCATTCTGATGGTGTGATGGGGATCCCTACCAAACATGTTTTAAACGGGCTTCCGGCGCTAGTCAAGGCCAGGCATAAGGTGTCGGTGCCAGTGGCCTTGGCCAGCGTTACCCACAGATTTTGCGATGGTTGGTTCATCCATCCTTGTAGTGGGACGGTGACGGTCCGATGGACGAATCCAACCAAGAGGATCAATGGGAGGTAGCGAAGCAGCAGCATAGGTGTTTCTTTCTGCGTGGTTCTTCTTTATCCTCGGAAGATTTTTACGCATCGCGCTGGGACCCACTTTGGTCCTTCGGGGCCTGAAATACACGCGTGGCCCTTTCCCCAGGTGATTAGGGGGAAAGGGCCCGTCCATTTTTCTGTTAACGGATCTTTAAACATTACTTTGGCTTTGAGCTCGGATAACGCTGGAGAGGTTGTTCGGAAGTGGCGATCTACAGGACTTTTGCTCATGTGAGTGTCTGTATCCTCCATCATATTGAGAAAGTTTAAAACATACATTACTTTCTCTAATTTTTCTTGGGGAGAGAGGCCAATACTCCCCCCTTTTTGTTTTTTGAGCATATTTTTTACATTTTGGTGTGCGCGCTCCACTATACCCTGTCCTGTGCGGTTATGGGGGATCCCGGTGGTATGTTGTATCCCCCATTGTTCAAAAAACTTCTTCGTGTCTGCAGACACATAGGAGGGTCCATTATCTGTTTTAATCTGCCTGGGGACTCCCATCCTTGCGAATGCAGACAGGAAGTGTTTTTTGACGTGGCTACTCCTTTCCCCAGGATGCGCGGTGGCCACAATCATCTTGGAAAACGTGTCGATAGACACATGTACATACTTTAGTTTGCCGAATTCAGCCACATGGGTTACGTCTGATTGCCAAATTTCCAAGGGTGACAAACCTCTTGGGTTTGTCCCCTCTGGGACAACAGGTGTAAGTGTTTGGCAATCGGCGCAAGCCTTTAAAATTTCTTTTGCTTGAGATAATTTTAAGCCGAATTGTTTTTGCAGTGACCGCGCATTCTGGTGAAAAAATTCATGCGAAAGTTTCGCCTGCTGGTATAAATTGGGGGTTACAGCCATACCTGCTAGGTGGTCGGTGAGCTGGTTCCCTTCCGCTACAGGACCGGGTAGAGTGGTGTGCGAGCGGGTGTGGACAATATAATACTCGAATTCTCTTCTCTCTATGAGAGACAATAATTTGGTTAATAATCTGAATAAATTTTGATTAGTTACATCTTTTAGGTACGAATTTTCAATTCTTTTGACCACACCCACTACGTAAGCCGAATCAGAAATTATGTTGATTGGTTCACCACTAAAAATTTCAAAGGCGCGCACAACTGCTGAGAGTTCTACGATCTGGGGAGAACCCTGTACCTTGTGGATATCTTGTTGCCAATCGTCATTTTCTTTCCAGACTATTACTGCGTTTCCTGTTCTCCCTGAGCCATCGGTAAAAACTGTTTTCGCGTTTTGTATGGGAATTTCAGATTGCATAATTTTTAGTCTAATCGGAATCTGAACCAATCTCTGTATGAATGGGCACGCCGGGAGATGCAGCCGAATTTCTCCCGGGTAGCCCCCGATGGCTATTTGAAAGTCAATAGAGGTCTGCAGCAGTTGGTCTAAATGTTCAGAAGTCAGTGGGAGATAAATGAAATTTGGTTCTTCTCCACTGAGTTCTAAACACCTAGTGCGACCTTTAGATATTACTTTGCCAGTCATCTCGATCATAGTGGTGATTGTCTTGCCAAATTGATGAGGGAGGAACATCCACTCCCATAAGCAAAAGTCTTTGTGGTCGCTTGTGAACTGGCCCAGGAGGGCCAACGGCTGTCTTTGTTCCCTGAACACCACTAAGGAGGATGGCAGTCCCTCCATCCTCCTACATGCTTGTCTTTGTGCGATCTTCTTCTCAACAGTGGTAAGGGTTCTGATTGCTTCTGGTGTTAAAATTCTGGGGGAGGACAGGTCAGCGTCTCCTTTTAGCAGCTCGAAAAGGGGATGCAAGTCCCCGGTTGTGATCCCCAGCACAGGTCGGATCCAATTGATCGCACCCAGTAGCTTTTGGAGGTCATTTAAAGTTCGGACGTTTTTGTCAATTGACACTGATTGAGGTCTGATGTTTTTTGCAGTAATTTGGAGTCCGAGATACCTCCATGGCGCTTCCCTCTGCACCTTTTCAGGGGAGATTTCCAATCCCTTTTCTTTTAGAGCCTAAATTGTGGAATTTAGTGTTTCGTCTACCGCCAATTGGGATTTCGCGCAGATCAATACATCATCCATATAATGGAAGATGATTGACTGCGGATATTTCAGCCGAATGGGTCTCAACACCTCTGCCACGAACATCTGGCAGAGTGTTGGGGAATTTTTCATCCCCTGGGGAAGCACACGCCACTGGAACCTGCGGTGAGGCTCACAAGCATTGACTGCAGGGAAAAAGCGAATCTAGCCGAATCAGCCGGATTGAGAAATATATGGAAAAAACAGTCCTTTATGTCAATGACCACTAGGGGCCATTCAGCAGGGAGCATAGATGGTGAAGGCATTCCCTGCTGGAGGGCTCCCATTGGTTCAAGGACTTCGTTTACTTTGCGCAGGTCCTGGAGAAATCTCCAGGAACCTGAGGATTTTTGGATTACGAACACTGGAGTGTTCCAGGGACTGGTGGAAGACTCCAAGTGTCCTTTTGTTAGTTCCTGATTGACCAGATCATTTAAAATTTGCAGCTTTTTGGTAGGTAGGGGCCACTGATCAACCCAGACTGGCGTATCTGTTTTCCAGCTCAGTCTGGGGAGCTGCAGTTCCTCAGTGACCCCTCCTAAAAATTTTCTTCTGGAGACAGGGTCCCTAATTTCAGTTCCCACTGCTCCATTGCGTCCCTACCCCAAAGTGTAATTGGTATGTTCAGTACATACGGTTGGAGTGACGCTGGTCTGCCCTCCGGTCCGTAGATAGTGAGTACTTCTCTACTCCTGACAGGATACTGTGTTCCCCCCACGCCACTGACTTGGACGTATGCAGTTTGGGCTGGCCACCCGTGTGGCCAGTCCCTGGAGGCTATGATGGTGACGTCCGCCCCCGTATCGAGAAGGCCTTCCACTTTGACCCGCTGCGGTCTCCTTGGCTGTGAATAATAGATAAGACAGGTTAGGAGAGGGCGAGAGGTTTTGACTGTCGTGGTCCAAAGGACCTCCTTCTCTGTCGTCTGCCTCTGCTCCTCGTCCACCGACAGCGCGCACAGCAGGTCTTCAGTGGAGACCATCTTCGCTACGGGGAAGCGGTCCTCCAGCTGCACGGGGGGAAGATGGACAGTTAGACATATGGCAATGTTAGAATATGTCAATTCTGTCAGGAGAGTGGGTACTACCACGATGCCCTTACCGACTGCTGAGAAATGCGATGTCACTAAATAAGTTAGATCTGGGTCAACTGGGGTCGATGGTATGACCCTTGCTAATTGCTCGTACGAGCTCAAGTGAGTAGAAGGATGGATGACACATAAGATATTCCAATTTAAAGGCTTACACTGTTCCCTAATGGGAACAGGGTCCGCCGGGGGCAGTCGGATTACGGGGTAGCTGGGCGTGGTGGTTGACGCAAGATGGAGTGGGGGGCAACTTGTGTCATCGCGCCCCCCCGGGCACTCAGCTCCCCGTTTCCCGACTGCTCACATGGACACTGCCTCAGGTCCGGCATGGACGAAAAAGTAACTCGTTTTCTGAGCCTTGGTGATCGCTTGGGGGAAAGGGGTTCGCCATTGATGTTGGTTATGGACCTGCAGCTTGAGGTCCAATGGCGACCCTTTCCACACCTGCGACACAGTGTATTAGGTAAGTTAGGCTCAGACTTAAACTTAGGACAGTGTTTTCTATAATGTCCTTTTTCCCCACACTCAGAACAATGTTGGGGCCCCGAAAAAGCCGCAGCCATTATCCTTGCTTTATGGGCATTGGAACCGACATTTTTGCATGCCTCTATCATCTCCAGCAAAGTAGGATCCTTAAGCATCTTTAAAACTCTCTGGCAGTCTTCGTTCGCTTTTTCAATAACCAATTTATTGAATAAAATTTCTTGGCTTTCTTTCTGATGTACCTGCCGAGCTATTGCTTCCTTGAGCCTTGTAATAAAATCAACAAATGGCTCTTTAATGCCCTGATTAATAAGCGTAAAAGAGGGTGCTTGTACGTACGCATCCGCCACTCTTTTTACTGCTTCTAAAGCCAATTCTTTCGTTACATTCAACAATTTGGGGTCTAATCTTGTCTGATCTCCTCTGCTGGAGTAGTTCCCCTCCCCATAAAGCATATCAATGGCTTGCCTAATTGGAATTCCCCTCCTTTCCATTTTCTCGTTGACAAAAGCTACAATCCTTTTCTTCCATTCAGCCTCGAATACCAAGGCTTGAACGGTGGTAAACAACCCTCCTATGACTGCCCGAATGTCATAGGGGATGAGGGTGTACGCGAGAAAGAAGGATTCCAATAGGCCGATCGTGAAAGGGGCTCCCAACCCGTATTCGACAATTGCTTTTTTGATGTCCTTTAACATTGGGTAGGAAACCGGCCGCCACTCGGGGGGTTTCCCTTCCTCGTAATAAACCGGGAATGCCTTTAAAAATTCAATATCTTGGGCGCGCGCGGCTTCTTCCCGGAAGGCCTCCCAAATATCCGGGACGGAGGGTTGCCTATCCGGGGAGCATGGCGCCCACCCATAGTCAGAGTCCGGTTCACGGCAGGCGGGGTAGGCCTTGGTGTTATGGGGCCTATGGGCGCGGCCATCTTTCCAGAAGGAAGATTTGACCTTCGCCCATGCCCCGCCCACTGCTTCCTGTCTTTGCCGGATGGGCGACACATCGGGGGAGGAGACGGGAGTGGTGGAAGTGGGCGTAGTAGGAGGCGTGTCGGGGGAGGGACTTCTCACGCCACGTGTGGGAGGAGAGGGAGGCGGCCCAAGGGGTGGAGCTACAGGGGCCCGCCTCTTCTTTTCCCGCGCTGGTCTTCCGCGCGCTTCACCCTCCCCCCTTCTCTCTGGGCGATCTCGGGGTCCCTCCTCCTTGACGCCATTTTGCGATCGACGCGTTTTCCTTCTCCGCGCCCTCCCACCATCTTGTGATGTGGTGTCCGTTTCTGTCTCCCTCCCGCCATCTTGTGTGCCCTCAGTGTCTGTGTCCTTTTTGGTGTCCTTTGTCTTGTCTGCTGGGAGGCTGATGTTCGTGTTCATCATTTGGTGCTGTAGCACCATCAGAACAAGCCTCCATGCAATCAGAGCTTGTTTCGCCAATCTGTCGCCTCTATCAGAGTCCCGCCATAAGTTATATCCTAAGGCTTGCCATTTGTCTAACGAGATGTTGTCCGTTGTGGCACAGCCTTGGCGGTCCAGCCACCTCGCAAGTGCTTTGGCAGACTTTTTATCTAACGGGTGGCCGTGTTCTATAACGAAATCTTCGAGACGACGGTACACAAATTTTTGAGAGGTGGAGAGTGTCAGACCCATGGTGTTACTCGGGTTGCTCTCTCAGGTGTTACTCCTCTCCTTTAAAGATTTAGTTGCAGGGGTGTGGTGTGGGGTGAAGGTGACGGGAATGTCCCTTGCGGCTCACCTTGTCCGGCGTGCGACCCACGCGACTGGAGAAGTCCGCAGCTGTCGGCTTCGCAAGGGAGGGTCGGCGGAGCAGTCTTCCCTCTTGAAGCTACCTGAGCCCAAGTGGAGACACAGGAGTTCTCTTGATTCAAGAGACCTCCACTGTGCCCCACGTTGGGCGCCACTTGCCTCGACCTGCTGGGAGAAGGGAATGGGGTCGGGCACTGCAAGGAAGGGTCCTTCACACAGTGGAGGTTGGTGAAGCAATGCCAAAGTTTATTGGGGGACAACAACTTATATAGGGTAAGTTTGAGGGTGGAGTTTGGGCTAGGGAGGAGCATGGGATTGACAACTTAGGGAAAAAGGTGATTGGGCAGTTGGGTAAAGAGGGGAGGAGTTTGGGTGTAACCAGGGGAATGGACCAATAACAGCTACCTCTGCACTGCACCAAACTCTGACCAATGGCAGGCAGAGGAGCGGGAAAACAGGGAAAAGGCGGGAAAACTGTGGGGAGAAGAAGGGGACAACATGGAGGACAATTTAAAAAACAACAACTGGGGGTACATATAACACTAAAACAGCATAACAATGAACTGGGGGTAACTGGGGTACAACAGTCATAATTCAGAGGGTGTCATATTCAGTATTATAGGTCTAGTCCGGTGTATAAATGTCCATTTAGGGATTATAAATCTTCCTCCACGCTTCATATCTCTCCCAATCGGTTTCCTTGCCTCCAACAGAGAAGTTTTGCAATATAGTAAGAGAGAGGTTTGTGTTTTTTTAATGGTGGATTTGTGTTTCTACTGTTATCAGGACAATTTGTCTTACCCAGGGCAAGATTATTATACTCCCTTTATACTAAAATCATATGCCCAGAATAGGGAAGAGCAAATCCCCTGGACCCTGCTTTTAATGAGCTCACCTAAACCTGAGTGTAGAGCGAACACTGTGAATAAACACAATACCAAATCCCACAACTGCAAGGCATGCTCCTGGTATATGTTAGTGTTGAAGTACTTGACAGCAGTTTCCGCTGTATGAAGATTACACTTTGACACTTTTTTTTTTTTTAAAAAAAAAAGAAGGTAAAGCCTTATTCCTGGTAGAAAAATTATTTACTATTATGTTTCAAGTCCTTTCATTCTACCCCACCTCTAACTGGAGTATAAAGAAATGTGTGAGCAGAGAGAAAAGGAGAGGTGCAAAGTAACTTGCTCATGGCCATGTAATAACTGGCAAACTGGAATGAAATTCACGATGCTATAACTGCAGCTCAGTGATTTGTGTGGGAGACTGTGCCACTTCTTACTGAAATGTACTGCAATGCCTTGTCCTATTTGGTGAGTAGTTTTGAAATTCTGCGAATGGGTTCCCTAAGCAGATACAGTATTCGTGAAGCACTGTTTGCTGTACACCTCTGTAAAACATAAATCCTAGGACAGATAGTTGTTCAAATATTACTTTCTGGTAGCTGGAAGATTTTTTCATTTTTGCTAGTATAGGAAGCTGGACAAGACTTGCATTCAAAGGGATTTTTGTCTTCTTTCTCAAGATAAGACAAAATGGAATAAGGGAGTCTGGTGTCATCGAGAGCAGTTAATTTATATAAACAATTTCTCTCTTGTGAATAAATACAAAGAGGTGGCACCTTGTTACTCTATCTACTCAGCTTCTAACATCTGAGGAGAATCTCAGCATCTGAGAATTGTAGCGTCGGTGCCTCTCCTGTTATAAAGTTCAATTATTTTCCTTATGGATATTTTAGCAGGAACTTTGTTTTCCTTTTATTAGCAATTGCATATGAAATAAGAAAGTGTTGCATGCATTCAGTTCTTATTCAAAATAACACAGTTTAATATTGGGAGTTCAGGTCAAATAAAATGGAAACACAGTTCATATATTGTTGAGACAAAAGATAAATCACACAGGGTATAAATGCAAAATCTTGGTAGCTCTTTAGTGAACAGAAACATCCTAACTAACACCACATATAACCTTTGCTTTTAAAATTGTTGATTTTGACAGGATTAGTGAGTCAACACAAGTTTTTTAAGTGAGAGAGGCTGGAGAGAAAAGGTTTAAAATTTGATAGTAAGCCAGGTTACTTTTATGTGACCTCTCTTGAGCATTTAGGCTGTGTTTTAGCTGAAAGTGTAACACTTGCATAAGATGCATCTCACTTATTTTTCTGGTGTTCTATTTGTTTTGATATATCTTTCAAAATAGGTATATGAAAACAAGAAGCTGGGGCAATGTAGGCAGTTTCTGTTCATTGCTTTCCCTTGTAGAGGGTTTGTATAACTTCATGCAAGCTTTAACAGGCTTTTGTGATATCTCAGTGATGTGTCTTCACAGTTTCATTTCATGTAGTGAAATTTCACCCAGGCTAGAGGCAGCTTTGGGTAGTGGAAGGTTATTTCTGGAAGATGTGTTTTGGCAGAAAACTGGCATAGCATTGCAACTGGGAAGGGCCTCCTCTCCTGCTAGAGAAGGGCTCTTCTTGTCTGACTAGTGCCTGGCCCACGGTCCTCATAGAGCATGTTGTTCCAACAGCTTGTGAACTATTATATCATGACAAGACCTGCATATAAATGCATTGTTAAAAGCAGTGTCTGAGATAAAAACAGTAAGAATACTCTTGGCTTATTAGTTTGGCAGGACTGGTTGGGTAGGCTCTTGAACACCCTCTGCTTCACCCGGATTGCATTATTTGTTCTCCTCTAAGATACTTATATTTCCATACATGCAATGCAGAGGTGGCCCAGGATGCCTTTTCTGGGCAGTGTGCTCATAGTGGGATTAGTACCATGCCATCCCCCTGTGCTTACCTACAGACATGGGGCAATTGCCTACATCCTCAACTGGGGGACCACAGGATGCCCCTAGGCATTCATGTGCAAACCTGTGCTGGATGCATGTCCAAAATGGGAATTACAAAGGCTAGTCTCTTTTTTAACTGTTTTCTGCTGTTCTTGTATCCAGACACCTGGAGACTGGCAGTCCCAGGCAGGAACTCCCTGTGGCACCAGTGTTTTGCCCCTGTCTGGCTGCAGCGTGAGAAAATGCCTGAAACCACCATTATTTGGTAGTGTGCCTGCACGCAGGTTTACAGCTAATGTGCAGCATGATGTACCCAGATGCTATGGTGTGGCTTTAGTGCCTTCCCTACATCTAGGAGTGAAGCTCATGAAGCTTCTTCCTCTTGGGCTTCACAGTGAGGCAACTCTGCACTAGGTATGCTGGGGCTGGTTGGCAGCAGAGAGTGGTGTCAACATCTGGACCTACACATGTAGAATAAATGTATCTGAGGACCTCATCAAAACTAAAATTGAAAAGAAATCAAGAAATTATTACACATGTTTGTAGCCATCCCAGGACCCTTTTGTCATTGTGTTTCCTCAGCTTTCTTCCCCAACCTAAATTAGAGTGCAGTTCAGTATTTCTGTACTAATAGCTTGGGTACCCCAGCTATCCCACCGTGTTTACAAGTTGCTTATTTAACCAGATTGTCTAGTTGATCTGGATTACCTTTTTCCCTTTTTCCACCTCTTTGCTTTTTGGGAAAGGAATGGGTGTGCATGTGTCTTTTTTTTTTTTTTTTTTTTTTTAATTTAACCTAGCTAGTTTCACTGGATGTACTTATACCACACACCTCAAATTGGTTGCATAAACCCAGCTTGGGGATCAGGGACAAGTGGGCAGAAGAAACTGTTAATCTCTTAAACTGGTTTAGTTACTAGAAGCAGTGACATTAAGAGTCATATTATGTTGCTGATTAACTAAAATAAATACCTACTCTTTAACCCTTTTATGTATTTATGTGCAGCAGCAGAACCCAGAGTGTATTTCTATATACGTGGTTTTAAAAGAAAAAATAAGCACTAAAAACAACAGAAGGCACACAGAAATAATGCATAGGTGTGATAACATAATAACGGTTCTGTATGCACTTTTACCTGTTCTTTATATTTAATAAGCATTTACCCAGAGATTTTAATCTCTAAAGTGCTGCTTAGATGTAACACTGTGCTTCTCTCAGGTAAATACATGAATTTTGCAGGTGGGAAAACTGAGACACAAGAGAAGATTTAATAATTTGCCTGAACAAAATAATACTGTAACAAATTTTTGTGAACCAAGCAGTAACTCACATCCTCTCCTATGGAGAAGAACTGCATTCTTGTGCCAGGACTCTCTTCAGCCACACATGGAAAATGTAGACTAGATTTTCCCTGCAGCAACCTGGGGAGCAATGGATAGCTCCAGCACTGAGGAAAAACTGTCCTGTTCAGAAACAGGGAGCACCAGAGGCTGTGCCTGTGCTAGTGGATTTGTGCTGCTCTGCTGTGCAGTGCCGTGGGGTGTCCAGAGAAGCTGCACTAAAACACAGTGCTCGTGTTCTCAAATGGTGCATGGCCAGGCCTTGGCTGTCCTCCAGGTCCATACTGAAGCCAGTTGTGCTTGCCTGTGCAGGTAGATGTGCCCATAAAAGTCTTGGTATTCGTTGCTAAGTCTACTTTTTAGCTGTTTGTGATATTTTCTGTGCTGTGACTGAAAGTGTGATTGCAGCGTGTACAGTTGTACGTCAGCTAGATTTAATTTAGCTAACTTGGATATTAATAGCTATGAAATTGTATTCTAAGCTATAGACATCCTCCAGGGAACCTGGCAGATTACAGAGTATTGAAACTTACGTAGAGGTGTGTGTGTGTCTTTGCTGCTAACTCCAGTCATGATCCCTTGAGTAGAGCTACAGGTGTGGGTGGTACGTGTCCAGTTGGTGAATAAGCATTGCCTTAGTCTGAGCAGGGGTTTTGAGCTCTAGCAGTAATGCCTAGGTTATCCGAAATTCTGAAGTGCAGTACGTATTTGTTCTGTATAGTGTTTTATACAGAAGTATGGAGCATAGGATCTGGAGTATCTTCTGGTTCTGTCTACAGTAATTGCCATCTCAAGGGTAAAGTGTGCCATGGAGAGCTGCTGAAACATGCACTATGCTGTGCTGAGCCTGAAAAAGGGAAGATCAGAGCTGTGCCTCCTCCTAGAGCAGAGATCACAACGTTGTGATGGTTGTTAAACACCTGGAAAGTTCAAGTTACTGGCTTGAACTAACTCCTGGGAAAGTTAGTCCTTGTCCTGTGTTTGTGCTAGAAAAGCTGTGTGTCCTTGGGAAAAAAACCTGTCAGCTATGGGCTTTTAGATATTACCTAGGCCTTTTGCGTCTTGATAGTTAAGATTTTGAGTCTGATAGACAGTTCCCCTTCTTTGTGGAAGGGAGTGAAGGACAGGCTTGAATGCTAATGGTGACCAGTGACACCAAGGGAATAATGATATAACAAAATTTTTTCTCATTAGCATTTTCGTTCAAGACCCAGATATATGACATTGCAGCTTTTAAGAGGGACCTGAAGGTACAAATTGGGGTGGTGAATAAGGCACGGACCCCACTCCTGGCACAATTGAGTGCCAGAGCAGAATTAACTTTAATAAACAAGGCAGCAGTTTAAGTGAAATGTTCAAACGAGTCACATGATCTTCCAACCAATGACAGTCAAGTATTGATTGAGCATGCGTGAGAACCTGGAAAACTACAACTCCCATAGTTCCTTACTACATGCTTCCTGCCACATCTCTTCTCTCTATATATAATTAACAAGTTGTAAAACAATACATTTTTTTAAACATTCTCATCACAACCAATCTTATCTTAACCATTTATAAAAACCAGGGCCTATCATCATAAGGCCTTTATTGAACTGTTTATAAATTTATTGGTTTGTGCAATATTCAAGCAGCCCTTAATTACCCAGGGTTTGTAGATGTGTAAAACCTTTTATCTGAGGGTGATTTTGTGTGATTGGGTAAAGGCATAATCTTTATTTGAAAGGGAAGTGTGTTGGGTTGTAGATGTTATGTTTGAAGTAGTGTTGGTTGAGGTAGTGTTGTTGAATGAGTGTTTAAGATGTCTTTGTCATCTCCACTCAACTTTCTCATTCACATTCCGGTGGCCACCGTTTCATTCTCTCCTCACACATGCACTCTTAAACCCTTTATTGTGTTTCTATTTAAATTGTGGAGTTTTGGTTTTATATTGGTTACTGTTTCTGTGTTTCTTTTAGTTCTGTTGTATCATTTATTACTTCTTTGTGATTGTTCCTGTTTTGAAGAAGTGTTAATGTAGATTTACGCATATAGGGACCAGACCCATATCTCTTTCCCCCTTTTTTTGTGTATTTTTATAGCACGTTTTTCACTGTGTGGTGTGTTCCTTTTACTATTGTTGGTCATATTTCAAATCTAATTTCTTCACTCATTTCTTCTGTTGATTGTTTCTGTTGTGGGGGAGGGGTAATATAAGGCCTGACACATCTAGAAAGGATCTGTTGTAATTTGGTACCCGTGGATACACAGGCATATCCCCTCCCCCATGTTATGACTGGTCCTGAGCACTGCCCAGATATTAGATCTTTAATCATAACTGGTGGTTTGGAAGGTGAAAATATTTGAGTTTTTTGTTGGCAGTCATACCTGCTATGATCTGTATCATCACAGTTTAAGAAATTTTCAACATATGATGCTTTTCATTAGCGTTCCTGGGGGCTATATACTGACTCCCCTCTTTTTTGTCTTTGAATTATTTCTTTTAGTGTGCGGCGTGCTCTTTCTACAATTGCTTGTCCTGTGGGTGAGTGTGGTATGCCTGTGGAATGGAATACCCCCCAATCTGTGAGGAATGTTTTGATTTTTTCAGAACAATAAGCAGGGCCATTGTCGGTTTTTATGGTTTTTGGAATTCCCAGGATTGCGAAACAACTAAGCCAGTGACTGTTAACATCTTTGGCTTTTTCTTCTGTGTGTGCTGTTGCATTAATGTATTTGGAATGTGTGTCTACTGTAACATGGACATATTTTAGTTTACTGAATTCAGCTATGTGTGTAATGTCTGTTTGCCAGATTTCATTGGCTGTTATGCCTCTGGGATTAACCCCTTCCTTAGATGGCATTGGGGCAACTCGCTGGCAGTCAGAGCATGACACGATTATGTCTCTGGCCTGGTTTTTAATTTGGAATTGTCTCTTTAATGAACATGCATTTTGGTGGAAGAACTGGTGTGAAAGTTTAGCCTGTTTTAGGACTTTGGGAACTGTAGTTACCATAGTGGTTGCATCTGCTCTTTGATTGCCCTCTGCTAAGGGTCCTGGAAGTTCTGTGTGTGACCGAGTGTGCATTATGTAGAAATCAAATTTTCTGTGATTAATAAGAAATCATATGCTACGAATCTCTATGAAAAAATGAGGATTAGTGACATCTCGAAGGAAGGAGGCTTCGAGATGTGAGGCCAAACCTGCTGCATAGTGTGAATCTGTGACAACATTCATAGAACAATTCAAATGCCGTGTGGATAGCCACTAGTTCTAAAACTTGCAAAGAACCTTGGTCCAAGGTTTGTACCTTATTGTCCCATTGTCCTGTGGCAGGGTTTCTCCATGTCATGGTGGCTTTTCTCGATCATCGGGATGCATCATTGAAGACGGTGACTCCATTTACTGGTCGTGATTTGCAACGACACATGGCCATCAGGGGTGGATTTCCTATTTCTGCCCAGAGTTTGTGTTTCGGGAAGTGAATGGAAACATTACCATGGAAGTCCTCTAAGGCAGTCTGAAACCCAGCATCCTCCGCGAGAAACCAGTCTAAGTTGTCTTTCATGGCTGCAATGTAGATCGTCTCAGGGTTTCTTCCATCCATCCCCTGCAGATGTCCTCTACCTTTCATGACAAGCTTAGCAAACATGTCATTAATAGTCCAAACAGTCTTAGGTGGAGAGTGGGACAGAAATAACCATTCCAGAATCCTCAAGGGGTCCGATTCTGTCTGATCCCATTGGAAAAGGACGGCAAAAGGTTGGAATTTGCTGGATATGATGGCAAGGCAAATGTGCAGGTCAGAGTGTCATCGTCTGCTTTTCCTGTTTTCAGTGGCCTGGGAGTGCTGGGAGAATAGAGATCATTTGTGAACAATTTCCTTTGCATTTCTGTAGACCTTGCCTTGGCATGGCTGGGTACAGACAGTAAAAGAACTGCGTAGCTGATATGGCTTCAGCCTTTGAAGTTAGAACAAAGAAGGCTCCCTGCCAAAGTTAAGCTGGAGTTTCAAGAGGGTGAACGTATGCCCTCAGTTCATATGGACACCTGTTGTGGTCCAATTAGCAGTGGACAACAAAGTATGTTTCTCTTATGTATCCAATACTGTGTGAAGAAGAATCACACGTCTGGGTGTAGCAGCAGTATATAATGAGTGTTCTTGTAATAAACCGACATTTTGCTGGTCAAATTGATCTGTGAGCAATCTGTCTGTGCCTCTCCACCAATATGGGAGCGTACTTCCAGAGCCTGTTTTGCTTCTGGGGTTAGGGATCAAATAGATGTGAGAGTTGGGTCACCTTTAAGTAGCTTGAAGAGGGGGTGTAATTCCTCTGTTGTGATTCCTAAGACAGGCCTTAGCCAGTTAATGGCTCCCAAAAGCCATTGCACATCATTCAGGGTCATAGTGTCCATTACTTTAAAAGTCAGTGGTTGTGGCATGATCTCCTGTTGAGTGATCTTCCATCTGAGGTAGGTCCATGGTTGGGTGCGTTGAATGTTTTCTGGGGCAAGCTGCAGACCTGCTTTTTGGATGGCGTCAGTTAAGGCAGTCAAGGTAGATCGTAGTTCAGTCTCATGTTCTGCGGCTATTAGGATATCATCTATATGGTGATAGATGATAGCTGAAGGGGGTGGAGTTTTCGAACAGGGTGTATGATGTTGGCTACCACTGTTTGACAAATCATCGGGCTATTTTTCATGCCCTGAGGCAGTACTATCCAGTGGTATCTTTGCATGGGTTCCGCCTGGTGGTAGGCTGGGACTGAGAAGGTGAAGTGGGGAGCATCTTCTGGATGTAGAAAGATGGTGAAGAAACAGTCTTTCAAGTCTATTACCACTAGTGGCCGCTCTGCAGGAAGCATGTCAGAGGAGGGAAGTCCTGGTTGCAGCATTCCCATTGGGTTGATGGCTGTATTTGCCACGACCCGCGAGGAGAAAGGGAATAGGGTCGAGCACTGCAAAGAAGGGTTCTTCACACAATGGAGGTCGAGGTGCAATGCCAAAGTTTATTGAGGGAACAACAATTTATATAGGGTAGGTTTGAGGGTGGAGTTTGGGCTAGGGAGGAGCAAGGGACTGACAACTTAGGGAAGAAGGTGATTGGGTAACTGGGTAAAGAGGGGAGGAGTTAGAGTGTAACTAAGGGAATGGACCAATGACAGCTACCTCTGCACTGCACCAAATACTAACCAATGGCAGGCAGAGGAGCGGGAAAACAGGGAAAAGGCGGGAAAACAGTGGGGAGAGGGAGAAGACAACATGGAGGATAATTTAAAAAACAACAACTGGGGGTACTCATAACAATACATTAATAAACTGGGGAGAACTGGGGTGAAACTGTCGCATCCATGGGGTGTAACATCCGGTATAAATAAGTCCAGTCCAATATATAAATGTCTAATCATGGGTTGTAGATTTTCCTCCATGCTTCGTATCTCTGCCACTCATCTTCATCTCTTCCAACATGTATTAATTGCTCTGAGGTCTTGTAGTAAACGCCATTTGCTGCTCTTCTTGGGTATGCAAAACACTGGAGTGTTCCATGCGCTAGAAGTTGGTACTATATGCCCAGTGTTCAGTTGTTCCTGTACCAGGTCTTGCAGGTAGCTTAGCTGTTCTCTCTTTAGGGGCCATTGGTCCACCCATATTGGGTTATCTGTCTTCCATTCTAGTTTGATAAGTCCATGGAATGGCTGACCAATGACCCTTACTGAAAAACGTGATTATTTGTTGTTGTTATCTGTACAGTGGTACCAAACTGACCGAGGACATCCCTCCCTCACAAGGTACACGGAATGGGAGCTATGAAGGGTGCAATCCTGGCAGTCTGTCCCTCAGGCCCCACTACCGTACGTAGATGCTTACTTTGTCTAGGTCTTTGCATACCCCCCATCCCCAAGATGGTTGAGGCGGGGAACACTGTGGGCCAGTCTGATGGCCACTCGGTGTCTTGTATTATAGATACGTCTGCGCCTGTATCCACTAAACCTTTAAATTTACGCCCATCAGTGTGACATCATCATGGGCTGGGAGGCGGAGATCGACTTGGCCCAGAGGATTTGTGGGGGACTTGTGCTTGCAAATGCTTCAGTACCCTTATTACCCTTTCGTGTGGGAGAAATGCTATAGAAAGGAATTAATTGGGCTAAGTGCTGCCCCTTTGGAATATAACAAGGTGGCACAGGTGTCCAGGCCATGATTTGGATTTCATTATGGGAATCTGAATCAATTACTCTGGGCAAGATGAATATACCCATCGTGGTAGTTGATGAGCACCTAATTAGTAAGGCATGCATTCCCGCATCCAGAGGTCCCCAGACTCCAGTGGGTATCAAAACCACTGCAGTAGATGTTAAAATTATTGGTTCTCTGGAGGCCAGGTCCAGCCCAGCACTGCCTGAGGTGGTTGTGAGCAAATCGCTGGCGTGTTGCTTGAAGCCATATTTGTCTGGTTGGTGAGGGTGTGTGGCTTCGCGCCCCATTTCCCGTTTCCCTGTGGTGTAGTCCCTCCGTTTTCACCACCCCGGAACTTGCATTCGCTAGCCTAGTGTTTTCCCTTTCCACATCTGGGGCAGTATCCTGGAGGGGTTTTTTTAGGGCAGTGTTTTTTGATGTGGTCACTTACTCCGCATCAGAAGCAGCTACCTGTTCACTTTTCCCCTTCGGGTACCCACAGTTTGGCTGCTAATGCCGTGGCTAGTGAGTCTGTGTGGTGATTGACTGACCCGACATCCTGGCAAGCTCTGACCATTTCAACTAATGTGCACTTGGGGATCGATTGCAGAACCCATCGACAGTCAGAGTTGGCATTTTCGTAGGCGAGCTGCCTGAAGAGCATCTCTCTCACCTCGTCGTTATCAATTTGCCTCTCTAAGGAAGCTTGCAGTCGATCTAGAAACTGAGGGTAAGGTTCGGTGGACCCTTGCAAAACTTTGGAAAAGGATAGGTTAGAGTCTTTGTGCATGGGAGTTTTCTCAGTGTTCGCAATACAAGCTTTGCGATTACTTCGTATATTTCTCGGGGGCAGTCTATTTGGGACCCGGCCTTTGAATGTGCCCCTTCTCCCGCTAATTGAGCATAGGTCATTCCCATTTGTGAGTTAGTTTGGTCATTAATATAAGCCTTACAGCTTTCTCTAAAGTCCATGAGCCAGACACTAAATTGTGTAGTGGTTAGTACCATTTTTAGTAGTGCCTTCCAGTCATGGGGTGTAAACACATGTGTGCTGCTTAGGGTTTCTAGGTAGGAAAACATGTGGGGTGAGGAGACACCACTCTCCTTAATTATCTGCCTTAAATCCTTAATCACATCATATGGTAAAACTTGGTATTGAGACGCTTGCCGGGGTCGATGTATAACAGGGCATGCATTTACTGCTTTCCAGTCACCCACGCGAGATGCTTCCTCCTGGCATTTGTCCCATAAGCCTATGGATGGACCCCCGCCCGACTCTGTAGCCATTTTTACTTCTGTGTCCTCTATAGACTCGCCGTCTATTTGCTCGTCATAGTCATCCTCCCCCCTCCCCAGAGAAATGCCTGAACACGGGGGTGGTGGTGGAAGCGAAGGCTTCACTTGAGCCGCGCGGCAGGGGCAACATGGCAGTGCTTTTGTTGTTATTCGCTTTCCATATGTTGATTGCGCAACCGCCGTGGGGTGGAGAGGCACCCCCACCTCTGCCCCGTGGCAGGAGCAAGGCGGCTGTGCCCCTTCTGCTGCGTGGTCACCCTGTGACGGTCCCAGGGTCGGGCTGCTGCATAACCTAACAAAACTAACATGCCTCCCCCACCTTCATGGCAGCTGCCCGCGTGCTGCGCCCCCGTCTCCACAGTCGGCAACAGTCGGTGTCTGGGGCTGCCAAAACAACGGCTCCAGTGGCACCGCTTGCTGCTCCAAGCGGTATGGCTGCAGCAATTTTATAATGCTCCAAAATCTTAAAATTAGACTTGTTCTAGTAGACTTTTTCTTGGACAGGAAGAAGAGCTGAACTCTACCAGAAGACTACACAGCTCTGTCTTCTGGTGTAAAATAGATGGGTTGATGAGAACCAGAGGAAATTCTCAAGGATGAGAGGAGAGGCTTTGCACAACTTATCCAGAGGGGGGGAAAAAAAAAGATGGTTGTCGGTTTATTAATATAATAAATAGAGCAGTCTGACTTCTAGCTGGAGTGTAGCCAAAAGGGGATTTATTTCAAAAGGTAGTGCCCTTTTATCCCCTTGGGAACACGTGACCAAGTAACCAATGGGAATACAGACTCCCATGCATGTCCTGGACTTCTTCTCCCGGGATGCCTCACTCGCATCCCCTGGACATGCCTCCTACAGATGATTTCAAGGAAACATATGGAGTAAATTTACCACTTATTTTTCTTCCTTCTGGAACTAGAAATCCTCAGATTTTTGGAGGAACTTCTGATGTCAGTTTCTCCTCAGGGCACTCCAAGACACTTTATAGCAATGGTTCATGAAATGGTACAAGAAAGTACTATATTCATCCAATCTACTTTTCTTTGTAATCTCTCCTGCAAGCTGTTGATTTTTTTTTTAAATTTCCTTTGAGGTTATCTTCCTAGATGACCTTACTGGAGTAAGTTTTTATGGTTCCTGGGCTGGAGGCAGACTGCACATTGTTTCACAACAAATAATCAGTTTTGCCAGCTGCAAAGCAGATCCCTTGAGGACATGTAAATGATGACCCTTCCCAGTGCACCTCAGGACAGCTTGTTTTGGTAGTGGTTTGGGGCTTTTTTTTTTTTTAAGTATATTTTTCTTCCTTCGACACTTCTGCTTCTACACTTGTTGACAGAGACATTTTTCCTCTGAGCTGATTTTGGAAAGTACTGGCCAGCTCTCAAGCCCTGTTCCATTACTAAAATATGAATTTGGAGAGAAAAAACATATTTTATGGCTGTCTGGACTGGAGATAATATAGAGGAAATGCATTAAATCTGATACATGCATAGGGAAGAGAGTAAGTGTGAGGAGGAAGAAAATGTGGAGTGCAGCTTTCCTCCACAAGAAGTCTCTCAACCTGAGAGACCAGAAAGTATGTGGTTGATCTTCTCTGTTCTCCAAAGGCCTGGATGGGTATAACATCGGTGGCTAGATGAAAGCATTTGTATTGGTTTTAATATTGATTACCTTTACACTAGTTACAAATCCAGCAAAATCTATTAGTGTCTGGCACAGAACGCTCTCCTTTGTGCTTGGTGGTGTGTGTAAAGCACTCCCCCAGCCCCCCTGCTTCTTTCAGTGCGGTTACTTCATCAGCAGTACCATTAGGAAAATGCATCTTCACAGGTGATATTGACTGGCCTCTGTGTTACCCATCTTATGGGGTGCCCAGAAGCCATGTTGTCTTCACATGCAGATCCCTTCTGCTAGGCAGAGGACTTAATTTTCAACGCACTTTGGCCTTCAGCACTAAGTGCAGGTGCCTATTCCAAGCATTTGTTACAGCTTTGCTTCAAAAGAAAACTTTTGCCATCTTTGAGCTCTGGCAGAGTTAACTATATCAGTAGTGCATCTTGGTACAGTGTACGCAACTAATATTTTGTGTCAGGTTAACTCTTAATTTCCTAATTATTGTTCTGTCCTATATATTTTAAAGATGCAGTTCTGCTGTTTTCACAAACTGCTTAAAAGTATTAGTGGAATTAAGTGTCCTTAGCAGAACAGACAAGTCAGAGAGCATTATACTGGCATTTGCTGACTGTTTTGGTCATACTATGCCAGCTCTCATGAAATCCTCTTGACACTTGGATAAAATCATTTTTAGCTGTATTCCTTAGAATCCAGCATCCCAGTTAATTAACGGATTCAGTATCTTGGCGTAATATCTTAAAGGTTATCTCCTAGTAGCAGTGCATTTTTATTTACAACTGCTGCAGCTTTGCTACTTGTTGCAATACACGACTCATACAATTTCCCTGAAGCAATCTTTGGATAAATAAACCCAAATAATGCCTTTCAAGAATTTCCTTTCTCTTTCGGAGGCTAAATCAATCAAACATAGAAGGCTCCTGTCAAATTTAGAGACAATCTGTTCTCTCATAGGAGCTCAGCTTGTTTATTGTTCAAACCATAGTTGTGTTGTCCTTAAAATCAGGTTTTCTCATAGTAAGGTGCACTTGGTTATTTATCTCATAGTAAGAAGTAGCACAATTCAGATGAAAGCTTAGAATAAGTACAAGAGTCCATAAAATGTACTACAGTTTCCCTGCACAGCATCCTTGTCTGCCTTATGGCAGTAGATAAAATTGTCTACAGCTCTAGCTGTACATCACTTCAACTCAACAGATTTCTGAGTCACTTGGGCAGATGTTGGCATCTGTCCTCATCTTTACTCTCTCTGACTGATGCAAAGGATGTCTGAATCAGAAACTTTCTAGGCTGACAGATAGATTCTGCTCTGTATTAGACTTTGTAACTAGCGTGGATGACAGTCCATTCCCATTTGACTCAGTTTTGTTAAAGAACTGAATGACCACTTGTAATAACTGAGAATATGGGGCAGCACTGTCTGCTTGCTTGCACTGATGATTGCAGTTAGAATAATTCTGGATATTTTTACACTAGTCATGGCTATCTTTTAGAAAAAGTTGATATTGAATATTCCTAATTTCCAAGTTTCATAATTCTTTTAGTGACCCTTGTGGAACTACAGAAGCAAATTTGTGCAAACTTTGTAGACTGAAGTTTTGATGCCCAGTAAAAATATAGAGTGGTCTGGGAAATATTGATAAAGGAAAACATCCATTTTCATGAGAAACCTGGGAAATGTGCAAAATGAAACCTCTAAGCAGAATCCTAGAAATTTCCTATATGCAGAAGTTAGATGTCTTTTCTTCTAGATAAACTGTGAAAGAGAACATAGTTCCTCTCATTATTTTGGTAGCTTTTGTTGTTGTTGGTTTTTTGTTGTTGGTTTTTTTAAAGCATGTACTTCACCAGTTCTTTGCAATGTGCTTTGTAGTTTAACAAAGCCGGACCTTCTTGGCTGTATAGTGCTGATCATTGCAGCTGTGATCAGCAAGGACAGAAAACAATAGAACACTCTGTTAGTCATCACTGCATGTAGGTCAAAATGCTTGTTTTGTGTTTTTTTTTGTTTCTCATGCTGAGTTCATTCATGCCTGATTGCCCTCTTTGGTTTTGAACTGTAGCCTTGAAAAACAACAATAAAAAGAAAAAACACTCAAGAATATCACCAATGAAATGCAAATCATCAATAAACTAATTTTTTCTAAAAGCAGATCTGTAGGAAGTGAAATGTGCTGCATGACCTTGGGCAACTATCAGTCCATCTTACTGAGTAGCTGTCATCTGTATTTCTTTTGCTCCAGACAGGCATTAGACTGCAAGCTGAATGCAGTTCAGAGGTACTTTCCATCACACATGAACTTACACCTTCTTTTATGAAACGTTCTTCCTTCTCAGTGTTGATATACAAGGGTGAGGGGAGGAGTGGCCTCTTGCCTGCTGCATGGGCAGAGGCTGTGGAACTGCCTGGGACTGCCCTCTGTGGCCTTCTGAGCCCCTCTGCTTGGAATGAGGGTGGGAACTATCCAGGTTACTGTTTTCACATAGAATTCAAATTCATGTCTATTTACCAAAAGAATGAAGATTCGTCTGATAACCGCACGTGAGCAGCTAGTCCTCTGCATCTCTGAGGGTTGCTGCTGCAGGCATCTCTGCGTGAAGAACCTTGGGGAAAATGTGCAGGCAGCTGATCTTGGCAGTGTGTGTGTGCACGTGTAAGTGATTATGTCTGTTCTCTCACAGGGACCCTCACTTCCTAGAATTATTGACTGCCTGTGCTCTCTCCATCCCCTTGAGCCCTGTTTGTGGGTGACCCCTCTCTCCTGTAGTGGAGGTTAGATCATCCTAGTGTGATATGGTGATATGTAGAGAGAAGAACTCAGTTTTCAAAGGCGATTTAGGTGGTTGAATCCAGCCAGAGATGTTAGAACAATGCTTTTGAGCTGATTTAGGCCTCTTTTAAAAACTGACCTCTGCCAAAGCTTGCCTGGATATTTTTGCACAATGCTGTTCTTTGCTGCATGGACTTACTTTGGATTGATAAACACAAGGTCATTTTGTCAGTGATATGTTTGTCCCCACAGGACTATGGCTATGTGAGGAAGATAAGTATGAACAAATCCAGATATTTGAGAGCATGCTTCAACTCTGTGGTATGAGGCCATGTAGCATGAGAGCAGTGGATACTGCTGTCCCTGGGAGGTTTTTGTGGGTACCAGCTCTGCAACATGGCCTGGGGTGAAGCAGTGCAATGTCCTATGCTGAATGTAACAACCATGTTTTGGTGGGGCAAGAGATTTTCCCCATTTCCCTTTCTGTTTTTAAGCACTGGTGGCCACCTTTACCTACCTGTACCAGACTGTAATATTGCCTGCATGTCCAGGCTTACTCCTTTGCTGAATAACTTTTCTCTCTCTAAAAATTGTTAATGCTTTGTCTCTTTAGCTTTCCACAGGAGTATTGTAAGGATGAAAATGGTCACTGGAATGGAAGTGTGTCTACTGTGTGCTAGCTGTAGATAGTGAGAATTCTGAGTGTATGTGTGAACTTCAAAATATTGGAAAAAAACTCCTGTGGTGCACCTATATTTCAAAGTAAATTCTTCTGATAGTATTAGGCTGACTCACGACTGAGCACAGAAGGGGCACACACCTTTTCCTTGCAGGAGAGCTTTTGGACTGTGAGTTTAACTGGACCAGCCTCGTGATGAAGCTGAACACTCATCTCTAGCCCTTGGTCAACTGTCAGAGACTGAAATGGTTAATGATTTATGCATTCTAGGAGACTTTTGCAGGCTTTTGACTCTGATGAGCAGTCGGGCCCCTCCCTCCCTCCAGTGCTGAAGGTGTGAAGTCCTGAAAAGGCAAGAGCTGAGCTTGCAGGCTTTTGACTATTGATACATCTGACGAGCAATCAGGTCCCTCCCTCTGCTAATCTTGAAAGGCGGGAACCAGGCGAGACACAAAAGCTCAGCACACAGACCTAGGAGATGTTGGAGGCTCGAGGCATGGCCCGTGACACTAACCATGGATATAACTCATAATTTCTTGGAGTATGGGGGCTTCCCTCCTTCACCCCCAGCAGATCAAGGCCACCACTTCAACTGACAGACATGGAAGCATCGCTGGACCCCGTGGGCGGTGACTATATACATCTGTCCACTCTCAGCTTTTCTTTCTCTTACTCTCCCTTGCTCTTATCCTGCCTTTCTCTCCCCTATGCATTTTTCTCCTCCCCAGAAAGGTTATGACAGCACCCAAAAATGTTAACTTACCTATTGATTCAAAATTGTTAAAATATATGTTTTATGACACCGGTTATTTAGTGTCGTTTCACTTTAATCCACCCCAAGGGAATTATTGATAAAAACCTGAGTTACCCCCCTCTCCCCTTTTCCTGGGGCGGGTCGTAACATTTTTGGCGTAGTCGGCAGGATCCTTTGGATGTGGTGGAGTAATCGGTGTAGTCTAAAACTGGTACCGAGGGCGAGTCAAATGGTGACTGTCCCCTCGCAGTAAAATTATAGTAAGAATTTTTCTCCTCTCGGTGTGACCCGGGCACATCAGACCTGTGGAAAGGTTTCCTGGTGTGGCCTGGACCTGTTGAAAGGTTCTCTGGTACCTGGACCTGTTGAAAGGTTTTCCAGGAGAGAGTCAAACCAGCCCTCAGAGGGTTAAGGGGGAGAAAGACATTAACCTAAGCTGGGTTAATGACTGAGGCAAAGGGGATGACACCCCAGGTTGAGTTATATGGGGATTATTCCCTCCTGATAGCTATCCTTGGTTTAGAACTGTTTTTTGTGGGTGCTGTCTTAGGCGTGTTCCTTAGAGCAGTGCAAAAGCAAAAATCAGCTATTCAGAAATCTGTAAGTGAAGTGATAAAATGTTTCCAAGAGTCAATGAGAACTTTGCAGGACCAGCTAGAAAAAGAGGCTATTCAAAAATCTACCGGTGAGGTGATAAGGTCTCTTCAAGAGACAATGAAGGCATTACTGGAGCAATTAGGAAAAGAACGCCTGCAGTTAACTGCTGAAGGTCAGGCACTGGAGAAAGAGAGAGAGATTAACTCATTGCTTTGGTCAGCCCTTGAAGATGAGGAGGAACAAAATGAAAGGCTTAAAAAGTTACTGGAAATGAAAAATTGTGAATTGCGAGACATTAATTCAAAATACCCTAAACCGGTAGATGTTAACAAATCCCTGTACCCCTCTGGGGAATTAGAAGAGTTGAAGCAAAGTTACCCGGAGGAGGGGGTAATACATATGCGTCCCCTCATTAAAACTGAAACCACTGGCCAGGGGGCAGATCAGCAAACTACCACACGAACTACCCCGTACACGGGGGAAGCACTGGCCAGAATTCAGGAAAAATACAGCCGTAAGGCTAGTGAATCAGAGACTGAATATGTGTGGAGAGTGTCCCTTACTGGGGGAGACCGAATTTTATTAAGTGAAGGTGAGGCCAGAGGATTTTGGGGCCCAGGGGTCTTCCTGACCACAAATGATAACCGGGCACCGTGGTCCCTGACCCAAAGAGCTGCCTACTGGGCAGGCGGGTTAGACCCTATAGAAAGGGGAGATCCTCACACAATTAAAACACCCACAATTGGCCACATTGTAAAAAGTGTACAAAAAACCGCATGTCTCCAATTAATGCATACAAAATTATTAGACCCACAAAGAAATTCCCCAATGGAACTCGAGGCAGATCCACAGAGATTTCCAGTTTTAATTCGAGGCCTGCCTGATGCACTAAAAGTTTATGCTAAACAATTACAGGAGCGCATAAAGGCAACCCCCAGACCTAGAAGAAGGGGTGCTCCATCAGGAATAACCTGGTTAGAAATAGCCCAAGAATTAATAGCTACTGGTCAGCAGCTGGGGCTCTCTGGTGCCAGTGGCCAGAGAATGAGAATACACTGCAGGAGGGCAGGGAAAGTCCAAAAACCTGCCTCGCCAGGTATTTGTCAACAAAATGTGTCATCTAGCAGGAGAAAAAGATACAGTCTGTGGAGAGAAGGTGTTGCAAAAGGAATTCCTCGAGAAGTGATGGATAAATTACCCACTGCTAATTTAGAATACTTGATAAAGCACTGGGATAAGATCAAAGAGCACAAGGCACCCCCTAAGGGCAGCCCCTCTAAGGAGTCCAACACTGTGATCCCCTCAGCCTCTCCAGAAACCGGACTAACCAGTTTGACCAGTTCTGAGTCAAGGAACTGGACTTACTGCTCTCAAGTAAATAAGCCAAAAAATAGCCAGTGGGTTTATGAGAGAAAGCTTACAGAAAACATCCAGGGAGATTTGGTAATCACTTTTCCTCTTGGCCCTTTTAAATCTTTGGTTACATTCGTGGTAGACACGGGTGCACAGGTCTCAGCACTCCAAACTGAAGCTGCTATTCAGTGTGGCATTAAGCCAGACAAAAAAAAGATATGGGTAACTGATGCTTTTGGCAAATCCCGACCCCAGTACACTGCTCGAGTGAAAT
Source organism: Pipra filicauda (assembly GCF_003945595.2). NCBI lineage: Eukaryota > Metazoa > Chordata > Aves > Passeriformes > Pipridae > Pipra > Pipra filicauda. The sequence goes on along the minus strand of NW_024104795.1, from coordinate 2,579 downwards.
GCTGGTTACCTGGAGATGAGACAGCCACAGAAACTATCATGATTGTGGGGTCATTACCAGCTAACATCCTGGGGTTAGATCTCCTAAAGGGGAAGGCCTGGACAGACGCCAGAGGGAGAGAATGGATGTTTGGTCTCCCATCCCCCTCTGTCCGTCTGTTGCAAACTGCTCCAAGTCTGCCTCCTTCTAAAATAACAAATGTAAACCCCCACCCACTCCCTTTAGGAACACGTGAAAACATTACGCCAGAAATTGCAGAATTGCAGGAGCAAAGAGTGGTTGTCCCTATACACTCACCATGGACAGTATGGTCTGTCCATAAACCTAATGGGCAGTGGCAGCTGCCAGTGAGTTACCTCGATGCTGACACTGGCTCACAAATAGCTGCTGTACATAACAAAGCTGAACTGATTGCCCAGATTGCTGATGTCACCACAGGGGACCAGACTCAGACAAGTACTATCACCCACTTAGAAAGTCTGAGACTTCAGATTCCCACAGAAAAAGTAACTGTGTGTTTTCCCCCTGACGCCTTGGCCACCCCAGAGCAAATAAAGATGCTGAGAAGTAAAAAAGAACTCCAGCATGCTCTGAGTTTATTTGTTTTTTGGAGAAAACATGTTCCAAACTTCTCTATTATTACTGCCCTAGTGACATTATGCCAGATAAGAAAAGGAGTTGGATAAATAGATAGTTCCTTCTTTTTAATAATGGGTCCATAGTGGGCCAGATTTCTTTTTTTTTTCCACAGGAACCTGCCAGCAGACGAAATCAAACTGCATGAAACCAATAGAGCTTAAGTTACAGCAAGAGGCAGAAGAGATAACTGCCCCCACAACTGCTTCTATTATCAGCTTACAAGTATCCCATGAGAAAACGAAATAGCAACAGGACTGAGGACTTATACTGTTCTTTGAAATGTATTTATGTTTTTATCTTAATAACTTTGTAATATGCATACCTGTATGTATTTTTGTCTCAGTAAGTCTGCAATATGTAAAAGTTTGCCACAAACATTGTGTTTGTGTCCCCTCTACTCCCAGAATTGCTTGTGTTATCAGCTTGTTAATAATTGTTGACTTATTTGGGTTTTGTTTTTTTTTTATCATGAACAACTCGCTGATAAGATTGTGTAAGACAAGCCATTTTATGTACTGCTAGTTTAGTTTTGCCAAGTTTGTTTTGTTATTTTGTTGGGGGGCAGGTTAGCTTGGGAGAAGCTTTTTGAATGTGTTCTTTTATATGAGCAACTTACTGGTAAAATAGTATAAGATGTACTGTTAATTTGATTTTTGTCAAGTTCATTTTGTCCTTTTAAATATCCCTCTCGATTGAGAAACTCAACCAAATATAACCTGGGAGTTAGTACAAGTATTTATGCATATTTAGAGTCATATAAATATGCAATATATACATTAGCCTTCTGCCTTGAAAGGCATTGAATTTCATATTTGGTTAAATTTAACAAAACGGAACTAAATTTAGGCCTAAAAGAAAACATAAGAAAGCCTTTTACCAGCTCCCAAGTAACTCAGTGTTTTTGTTTTTTTTTTTTTTTTGATGTATAATTTCAAATATTTGTATGTATGTTTGTAACCTCATTAATGTTAAGAAATTTGATTGTAACCATTGAGATCCTATTACATCCCCTATGACTACTCACGGGGTGGAGAGAGTAACTAATGCAAATTAGCTTACTATGTTATTATAAAATTAGTTTGTTTTTTTGAAGGGGGGGAGAATTGCAGTGCATTGGGGCAATCTCTTCCTTTCCTTCACTCTTCTGTCTCCCTGTCCACTATACGAAAAGCACCGCCCACAAAGAAGATTCACAGAGAACGACAAAAGAAGAGAAATTATTGAATGCATAAATCACGGGGTGGTGTCAGAGACTGAAATGGTTAATGATTTATGCATTCTAGGAGACTTTTGCAGGCTTTTGACTTGCATGATACCTCTGATGAGCAGTCAGGCCCCTCCCTCCCTCCAGTGCTGAAGGTGTGAAGTCCTGAAAAGATAAGAGCTGAGCTTGCAGGCTTTTGACTGTCAATACATCTGACGAGCAATCAGGCCCCTCCCTCCCTCTGCTAATCTTGAAAGGCGGGAACCAGGCGAGACACAAAAGACAAAACACACAGACCTAGGAGATGTTGGAGGCTCGAGGCGTGGCCCGTGACACTAACCATGGATATAACTCATAACTTCTTGGAGTATGGGGGCTTCCCTCCTTCACCCCCAGCAGATCAAGGCCACTTCAACTGACAGACATGGAAGCATCGCTGGACCCCGTGGGCGGTGACTATATACATCTGTCCACTCTCAGCTTTTCTTTGCCTTACTCTCCCTTGCTCTTATCCTGCCTTTCTCTCCCCTGTGCATTTTTCTCCTCCCCAGAAAGGTTATGACAGCACCCAAAAATGTTAACTTACCTATTGATTCAAAATTGTTAAAATAAACCTTGCTAGTATGTTTTTAGACACCGATTATTTAGTGTCGTTTCACTTTAATCCACCCCAAGGGAATTATTGATAAAAACCTGAGTTACCCCCTCTCCCCTTTTCCTGGGGTGGGTCGTAACA